>NC_056741.1:1706252982-1706345482 GCF_019279795.1 Protopterus annectens | reverse complement strand
TTTTGGCTAGATAGACACACATACACACACACACATGCACACACGCACACATGCACACACGCTCACACACAGCTGACTGCAGTGAGAACAGAATCTCTGCCTATCTAAGTACACAGACTACAGACTGCAGTACTTTACACAAACACCATGACATCAGCAGTGGATGTTGGAGAGAAGTTGTTGAGATGCTTGCAAGAAATGGATGTGTAGGCATGTTCAACTGTGAAGAGAGTTCTAGTTCTACATCTTACCAGATGTGCGTTGCATGTCACACAACAGTTGTTATTAATTGATGTAGTGTAGCTGATATATTTGTGAACAAGTAGTAAGAGGCCAGGTTTGCAGTGCATGGGGGGGTGTCATGTGTCATGGTTGCATTGTAAATATGTGACATATTGCTAGATAGGGCCTTCAGTTTTGTTATGTTTCCACATGTAATTTCATGGCACAAAGCGTAAATGGACAGTAAACAAAACTAATACATGCTAATAGTGACTTTGCATAGCACAGTATTGAGCAGCAGGTTTGTGCAACATTTAGCAAAGTGTTTTAACATGCAAAATACACATTTCCATTACTTTCCCTGTTTGCGCGTAGTTAAGCAGTGCACAAATACAGGGCTCCTTGCTAAAATTCTGAAAGTTAGTACTGAGTGTAAAAAGCACACCTGCTGCCTTAGCTGACTCTGTGGCAGCAGGTGTAAATGCATTGACATATATATATATATATATATATATATATATATATATATATATATATATATATATATATATATATATATATATATATATATATATTAGTCCAGATGATACTGGGTTCAAATTCAGGTGTATCTAATATGTTTAAATAAAAAGTGATAATGCAATGATATCATTCTTTATAATATATTCAGCATGTGTTTCTGTGTGTTGACCTAGTGCATTGGGGTTAAGCTGCATTGCACGGAGATAACCACAGCATTGTAGAGCCACTCAACTTCACATGGCATTGGTGCACAATGTCAAACACCGAGCAAATATAGAGGCCCAAAAGTGAAGGGATCCATTGCTTTTTCTGGTACTTATGCATGCTGTGTGTAATTCTATTTTTTGGCCAGATTATAGGTGTTAAAATGAGATAGATAGGAAAGTGGCGAAATGGGGAGGAAGAGGGAAGAACAAAGGGAAGTAATACAGGAATGTGCAGCAGGGACGTAGGAAAGAACCATATTTCTTCAACAGTGTAAACTGAAAATATGTGCAGAATATTAGCTGAATTTGGGCTGCCCCCTCCAAAAAGTGGGATGACAACAAAGTAATCATGTTGTGTAGCCAACTGGACCAAATTAAGTGTGTCAAGAAGACATGTGTGTGAAATGGAGAGCTATGTATGGGACAATATTTTTTTGGAGGGAGGAGTGGCACCCATTTTTTTTTTTACTTCAGTAAGAGAGGAATGCTGGGTAAGGGACATTGGTATTGCTGGGTTAGGTAAGTTGGGTAGGTTGAGGAAGCAAATGCCAACAAACAAGACAACTGCAACTACTGGCACAGACAGTTCACATTGTTGGGTACGACAATAATGAACTGACATCTCTGCCATCCATGGCTCACACCTGTGTGACATACTAAGACAAAGAGCTGGCACAGAGCTTGGCTGTGTTCATGCAGGCACTCACACATAAATGTAACCTGGAGGACCTATACAGACATACACAACAGCTACATGGTTTAGCCATGAAGCTTAAAGATAATTTTGTCTCACTGGCCATTTGTTACTTTATCCAAATGTCTGCCTGCTTCTCTTTCTTACTCACACACACTCAGTGAACTTTTGTGTCAGCCTAGGATTCCTGCCCCCCCCTCCCCCACACACAACACCCTGTGCAAGTGATGATAAATGTGCCATATGCCTGTTTTCTATGTTTTGGATACAGGGATACATGATGCAAAGGGTGTATAACTGACTTAGTGCTTAGTGTATCTGCATTTGTGATGTTGATTTGGTGATTGTACCTTTGACATATTTTGGTCTTAAAAAGTTAGACAGTTGATAGAATCAAACATTTTTGCATCAGCATTGTTAATGATCTTGTGAGGGTTGTGAAGTCTGAAACTGAAATGTGGATCATTACTTTCTAACTTCTCTCTTTAATGATTTTCCAGTACAAAAGTATGGTGCTAAACTGAGGACATTCAGTGACCATCAGTACTTTTGAGAGGTATGACTGCGTGAATCTTTCATGCCTGAGGCCTACTACTTGATAATGGACACACATAAGCCACATAAGTCTCTGCTGTCACATGTTAAATTTATTTATTTATGTATTTATTTATTAATTTGTTTACATTTGGTGACTGGGAAAGTTTGGGTAAGTCAAAATAAAAAAAAAATATTTTCAGCAGAGGCCCAGGGAGAAAAGCTCCAGAAATTTTTAATGATAACATTTAAATATAGTAAAAATATTACATATCTTTAAAAGAAAACATATGTAGAACTGCAAAAGTGTACAATAATTTGTAAATGCATTACAATGGAAGTGCTGAAATTGAATTTACAATACGAGTTGTGGTCTGTTTAACAAAAATATAAATGAAAGACATATGTAAAAAACACATTAGCTGGTAGATTATACAGTCATTTTTGTACAAATCACCCACCTTTTACTTGCTTGCATTACCAAGAAACAACATGCAAGGATATGTTATTCATTCATATTATTAAACAATACTCCATGTTCAACACTTACCTTGTAAATTCAGCAGTTGCAACAGTTTTAGTTCAGGGCTGAGCCTTTCTAATGCTAGGAGTACACAGCCATTATATGGGTAGGAAAAGGTTGTGAGCATTGTCCGGCATCAATGTTGCTATATGTATGTGCATATGAGGAAGGCTTTTGCTCCCTAGGTGGAGAGTGAGTGTGCTACGCATTGCCTCTTAGCTAATGCCAAGGCATATTGAGCATGCCTACATTCGCCTATACCCACAGCAGATGCTGGTTCCTCCTCTGACTCCTCACCTGTGTGCAATTGTGGTAGCCTTGCCATTGGAGGTGGGATGCATGCAACTTCCCCTTGTTGATCCTGCTGAAGCTGTTTTCTCAGGATGGTATCATGTAGCATGGCACATACAGTGGATATTTCAGTTCACGTATGTGGATTGTACTGCAGGACTCCCCCAGTTTTATCTAGGCATAAGAACAGCAACTTCTGCAGCCCAAACACACGCTCTATGATATTTCTGATTTGAGTGTGTGCCTCATTATGGTGTTCTTCGGAGGGGGGGTGCATTTCTGATGGGCATCATCAGCCATAGTTCCAATGCACAACCTGCATCCCCCAGTAAATGACCCTGTGGGATATCCCTCCCAGTGAACATCTGGTACAGTTGAGAGGTATTCCAGATATGTGAATCATGATAACTGCCTGGGTTGCTACCACACTCATTCAAGATAATTCCCTTGGAATTACACATGACTTGCCAGCTAATAGAATGGAAGCCCTTTCTATTTATGTAGAGCCTTCCCTGTTCCCTGGGTGGTGCCTTAATTTCTATATGTGTGAAATCTATGGCACCTAGTACTTCAGGGTAGTGTGCTACAGAGTAGATCTCCTGCATATGTGTGGCCCTGTCCTCAGGAGAAAGTCAAAAATATATGTGGTCGCTGGCATGTTGGAGCATAGCATTCATGAACTGATGGAGGATCCTGGATGCTGATGCCTGTGACACCCCCAGCATGTCCCCTGTTAGTGTCTGAAAGCTTCCTGTAGCTAAAATTTTAAGTGCTACACGTATTTTTGTCTCCACTGGTATGTGTTCCCCTCAGTTTGCCTTGACTCTGAGTTGAGGATGACAGAGGTTGCAGAGTTCCTGTAGTGTATCTTTATCCACCCAGTAGTGGTCTACAATTTCCACCTCATGTGGATTGTGAAATGTTAGATGGGATCTGAAAACTGTTCTCCTTCTTGGCCATGGTCTATTAGCAGCAACAGCAGCAGCATAGACCTCAGCCTGCTGCACATACACATGAATTAAAGCAACAGCAGCCCCTAACATTCTTTCTCTGTAGACTCCTTTTCATGGCTGCATTCCAATAGATTTTGAAATTTGCAGGGAAAAACTAGCACTGAGTCTATACAGTTGCTTTATAGCTTGTTGAATAGCTCCTCCATCTTGGATTGGTTGATTAGCATATAATTCAGCTGCTTATGCTGTAATTAGCATGTCAAAGTGTTTACCTTATTTTCATGGTCCATGTAAATGGACATGTAGGCTTTGTTTAATCTGGCCAAATATCTAACATTTACATTATTAAATAAATCATATTGTCTGAAAAAAGATTATAGCTTATTAATTCCATTATTACAATATCCATTCTGTCTCATTCAGAATATTGGTATATAAAGCCTGAATATCCAGTTACTAAAAAATTGAACCAGTTAAAACTAATTCTTGGAGCCCCTGTAAAAACTCAAAAGTATTTCTTACAAATGAATATCCTTGTTTAACAACTTTTTGCAAATGTCTGTCTAAAAAAATAGCCATGGCTTTAGTCTTACTTCCACCACTAGCCACAATCAGTCTAAGCAGAGTTATCCAAGCTGTTATGTATTTTTTGTAAGTAAAAAATCTGACACAATTTTGGGATTTTATAGTAAAAAATGTGCTATTTCTTTATCAATCATCTCATCACAAATCCAGCCTTTTATGAAAGAATCGGTATGACCATAAACTTTTTTATCTTCATAAAAGTGAACCATTTTTTAAAAAGTAGTGTCTGACAGCATTCTTTCCATTGTTTTGATGTAAAACTCTTGTCCAAAATAACTAAAGCATTCCCCTTGTCTTATGTTGTTACCAGACTCTGCAAATTGGTATGAAGTTCATTTAAAGTTAACATTTCTTCCTTTGTTAAATTATAATACCTAGATATAGACTTTTCATCCAACACAGTTCTGATTTGCCTTTCAGTCAAAAATTAAAAAGACTTCCAACTCAGCCAATAATGGGGAATTGTACACACTTGGTTTGAAAAAGTCTACATCAGCTCTTTCTTCTTTGTTAAACAGAAGTTTGAAATTAGGATTCCTTACATAGTCTCTTAAACAATTAATGGTATCACACAAATTAACTCTTTCTGTTTGAACAAACGCCCACCCCTTTCTTAGCACTTATATTCCTTTCTGATTTCACAACTAAACATGACCAATTCACATTCTTAAAACAGCACTCTGGAGACATACCGTTTATCTGCTCGTGTTCTTTGTTCTTCCATTCCACCTCATCTTTCTGCAGTTTGGGGGTTGAAACGCTGCTTCTTTGCAGGTGGAGATGTTACTACTTGTGCCCATGTCCTGTTCCTGGTACCTGTATCTTGATAAACATCCACTAGCTGAAAAACCCTTGAAATGATGGAATTGACTTTTTTCATTTTCTGAAAATTGGACAACTTTCCTTCTTCTGCATTAAGATTTTGATTTCTGCTGTTACATTTATTGGCAAGCCTTTCTGATCTCCTGAGCTCTCATCCACTTAGATTGTTTGTTAACACTGGACTTTAACTTTGAATCATTCATTTCCGTATACTCAGGCAAACTCCTTTAATTAAAGTCAGTGCCACTAACCATATACACCACACCCCTCTCATAATTGACTCAATTGTCTCAATCTTGTTGGGTTTTTTCATCTTTCTCTTTTTCAAAACCTCATTTCTTTGGTCAATTTATCCTGAATAAGAAAAAAATTGGCTTAAACATTTTTTGCTGTTGTAATTTCTTTGAATCTTGAATAACACTTGACTTGTAATAGCTAATCAACAACTCCATATACTGCATGCCTACTTTATCATTCAATTCATCTGTCAATCAAATCCTTTAGCAAATCATTGCCTGTTGCCATCTTGATCACCCTTAAATCTTTCTGAACACTTTTAACTTGTAAACAGTTCTCAAAAAATGTTATATCCCATTGTAGGCTTTTAAATCTAATCAGATATTTTACCATAAGCAAAAACAGTTATGATATGTTGGTGCTTGCTGCTCCTTCAGAAACGATCACATTAGCAAAGGGATTATTTGGCAATGCTAAACATTCTGCCAAAACAGCATTTCTTTGTAAATTGACATTGGATCTAGACACATTACAGGACATGTCTCTGTTAATGTTCACTCTATTATTAGCTCTACTTACAAGATCCTCTTGAGTCAGCATTACAGATCCATTGAGCATATTATTTAACACAAAACCTAATGGCAAAAACCATAAAACTTGTTTCAGGCTGGCTCCTAAAAATATTATGAGAGACAATTGGAAGATTTTAAGTAGTTTCTCAGGAGTTAAAAAAATAGTAGGGGATGGACCTATTTTTGTAAATAAAAAGGAGCATATTTTAAAAGATAGATTTCAATCTAAGTTAGAAGAAATTCACAAACAGTAAGAGGGGTATGTGCAAATGTTTGAATTACAATTATTGTCAGTATTTAAAAGTTGATGATTCAGATATGATTATTAGAAACAAGAAGATTTAGCACCAGGTGTTTTCTCTTACAGATCCAATTATGTGATTTATTTAATCATTTGTTTATCTTGTCCTGCATATTATATAGGTAGAACTACATGATAATTACATTATGTATGAGCATGTATGTACATGCTGTTCAGATAGGTGATCAAAATAATGCATTGAGTAAGCATTATTCTCAAGGAAAATGCAATGCAAGTTTTACGTTGTTAGTTATTGATCAAGTAAGACATTTTGTGAGTAGGTTTGATGCAGAGGATGAATTGGATTGGAGGGAATATTGCTGGCAGGTGAAATTAGAAGACTGTAACCTTCCTGGATTAAATGATGAGGAAAATTATAAAGTCTGCCTTAAAAAGAAAAAGATTAGGCATTAAGTGATCAATTAGTCAATTAATTAATTATGTGATGTTTGTATATATAATTTGTTGATATGTGTTGTTCATTCAGTCTGAAGAAGTCTTTTTTAAGATGAAAACATTTACTGAATGGTTACTAAAAAGGTTTTAGTTTTTCTGATTAAAATGCTTTATTTTTTTTTTTTCATTTTTTTATCATGTTTTTCAGTCAGAATAGTTGAAGAATAGGACAGAGATTACTGGTTGGAGCACAAATTTAGGAATACAGAAAGTGACTGGCAGAGTATCTCACAAGTCAGTCTTGGGTCCAACACTCTTCAGCTTGTCTGTGTTAGATACATCACATGGAGCTGAGAACAAGAGTAACCTCATTACTGACTACACACAAATGATTACAGTTTGTAAGATGGGTGAACGATTATAAGGAAGAATGTGGAAAGGTTCACCGAGTGGCTAGAAAGGTAGCAACTAAAACTGAGTGAAGCCAAAAGCAAAAGTAGTAAGCTTGAGTCAGTATAATGACAAAAAAAGGGAAAATTATGGTGGGGATATCATAACTAGCTTGGACCACCAAAACCAGAGTGCAAAGTAATGTTAGCAGCAAACACCATACTGGAATATCCACACAGGATTAATTCCACAACCAAAGAGGTTATTTTCCCACTGTGCCAGGCTCTTGCAGTTTACACATTGAGTTCTGTTTATATTTTAGTTATTTATTTAAGTATGGGTCTCCATGACCTCAACAACTTTAGCTCTTCAGGGCTTTCTGTCAACAACTGCTTCTTTAATTTCTTACCAATCTGTTCTTCCTGCAAACCATGATAATCTCCAACACTAAACTTTAAAGGTATAGATTTTATGGTACCCAGGCTAAGGGGTTCACTTCAATACACTGAACTTTCAATTCACTGACTTTCATTTCACTGACACCATTTCAATGAAATTCATTTCACTGAAACTTCATTTCACTGAAAGTTCATTTCACTGACAACTATTATTACAAAGTAAATGGAATATGCCCCCTTCCCCACTGTAGTGCGACCCTGGAGTTAGAATATATAGTTAGGGGGGTGTGGGGGCAGAGCCCCCTACATCGGGGGGTGTGGGTGGCGCAGCCCCCCACTTCATTTCATATGATATTCTTACGTTTTGATATAATATTGCTTAGTAAAAGAAAAGTAAGTGGGGGACGCAGCCCCCCACACCCCCCAATGTGGGGGGCTCTGCCCCCCACACCCCCCTAACTATATATTCTAACTCCAGGGTCGCACTACAGTGGGGAAGGGGGAATATTCCATTTTATTGCTAATAATAGTTGTCAGTGAAATTAACTTTCAATGAAATGAAGTTTCAGTGAAATGAATTTCAGTGAAATGGTGTCAGTGAAATGAAAGTCAGTGAATTGAAAGTTCAGTGAACTGAAGTGAACCCAGGCTAAGATATACTCCAACTTTTACAGCCATATATTATCACTGGGTTATGGGGTTATGTTAGCTTTGACAAAGTGTGTTTTTTTTACAATGGGATGTGTCTCAGTTGTTTGAATTCTTATACAGCTTTACTCTAGCTTTCTTTCTAAGAAGTAAATTTTGTTTGATGTCACCATCTGCAGGGATCTTTGAGACCAGGAATATAACATTTCCTTCTAATTTCAAAATAATCAGTACAGCTAAATGAATTCATTTGACGTATTTGTTTTCCGTGTTGAATAGCAAATAAGCTTTTGCTCTGTCTACTTTCACCTTTATCAGCGGGGTCTTCATATTTTTCTCACTTTCAGCCTTCAAAGTGGTATCATGCATATGATTTGTGTAACCCAATATTTTTCAAAGATATATTCAGCATAACAATTAAGTGCATATGGTGACACTGTTCAACCAGGTGACACCTTTCCCCGCCTTGAAGTATTTAATTATTCAATATTCAGTTAGAACCATTGCTTTTTGTTTTGCATACAGCTTCTCCAGGGTCAAATAAGATGACCCAGTATCACAATTTTTACAAAACTTGACACAGCTTGTTACGGTGCACACAGTTAAAAGATTTTAGTGTGATCAATATGAAGAAGTAAACATTTTTCTGCAATTCCCTTGCTTTCTCTGTTATACAGTGGATGTTGGCAATCTGAACTCTGGTGCTTCTACACTTTATAAAAATAGTTTGTACATCAGCATGTCATGGACCATATATTGCTGGAGTCTAGCAACTTGTAGGATTTTGAGCAATGCCTTTCTAACATGCAAAACAAGTGTCACTGTTTGAAACTTGAGCACCCTTTATCATTGCACTTTTTTTCATACTGGAATATAAATTGAACATTTAAAATCTAATGGTAGCTGTTACATTTTCCAAATTTGCTGGCAAATTCCAAACAACATTGTAATAGCATCATTTTACATGACTTTAAACAATTTTAGGACCTATTTAATTTTAATTTTCAAGATGTCTGTCTTGAGAGCAGAGCAGAGAACATGCAATTGTTGATACCAGTTATGTCAAGAGCCTTTTTACTTGGTTCTCTATAATCCTACCACATCTTCTTTATATCTTCTACTTCTGCTAGGACTCTTACCTTTGCCTTTTATCATGCCAACTCTTGAAAAACCTAAAGAATCAATAGCAAAAACACATTTGTGTATGCACTAGATGTTATTTTGTGAAGTTAAAATAAAGTATTGCTATATCATTCCATCTTTGTGGCATCTTTAATAGATTCTTTAAACTAAGTTTCCCTTAGAGCCACTTATTTTCTGGAAGTAATCTCACTTTTCCCATGAACTTAAATACTTGCATTTGTTTGCAGTGTTCTGGAACTATGCATTCAGTTTGACATATTTTATATTATCTCCATTGCCTTTTGCCTTTTATTTTTATTCAGACACTTCTAAACTGGCAGTCATTTTGCCTTCTTAATCTTTCTATTAGGACTATTTTGGGCCATCAGCCGGACAATGTCATGAACTTCAGTTCACAGTTTTTCAGGCACTCCATTCACCAGCTATCATTCATTATATCAGTTCTTCATGTGTACTCCATATTCAATTAGAATATTCTTGTGCTTGTATCTAGTTGTCCTGGGGGCTCTTCTTGATTTAATTAATTTAGTTCTGAACTTTGCATAAGAAGGTGCTGATATGAGTCTCAGTCAGTACTAGTTTATTTATTTTTTTTCTAACTTTTGCTCACTGTATATTCTGTCTCAGACTCCAGTTTTACCAAGTCTGATGTTGGTATATTTGTACTGACCATCTGGTGACCACCTGGTGATATCCACATAAATAAACACTCAATTTCAAATTTCTTTTATTGACAATGAGGGCTGCTCTTTTCCTTGCACAAGATTATTATCTACAGAAGCAGATGTAATGTTTATCTGATGTAAAAAGGCCCATTTCACTCAACTAAAGTTTTATTTATATATATATATATATATCTATATATATATATATATATATATATATATATATATATATATATATATATATATAGGGTTCTTATTAGAAGAACGAAAGTCCAAAATATTGAACAGCTGTGTACATGAAAATTCCATTCATTGATGTGTTTTTTGTGAGATCGCGGTACAGTGAAGATCTGGAAATTTGCCCTTTCCTCACTGTAGTGCGATCTTGGAGTTGGTATATATAATTAGCTGAGTGGGGCACTGCCCCCCCTCAATAAAGGGTTAGAAGTCCGGCATTTTCGTTGTTTGCAGCATTCGATTCTATGAACTTTCGTTCATATAATATAGATTCTATATATATATATATATATATATATATATATATATATATATATATGTGTGTGTGTGTGTGTGTGTGTGTGTATATATATATATATATATATATATATATATATATATATATATATATATATATATGTGTATATATATATACACATATGCATACATATATATAGATCGATATTATTAATATGGCTGGCACAGTAGTGGAGGAGTTATCATTGTCACCTCACAGCAAGAGGTTCTCTGGTTTGATTCTCGGCTCAGGTGCCTTCTGTGTGGAGTCTGCATGTCCTCCCTGAGGTCACATGGGCTTCCTCTGGGTGCATTCCAAGGACATGTGTCTGGAGTGTTTCTCCCTGGGCCTCTGCTGAAAATGGCCTCTGTCCCAGTTGGACTTCCTGGAAAACACATGTTAAATAAATATATGTGTGTTTGTGTATATATATATATATATATATATATATATATATATATATATATATATATATATATTAATATGCTTTACTGTTATGTGGTTGAGGCTTGGAAGCCCGACCACCAGAAACACTGAAAGCATTGACAAAATACAGAATACCAACTATACATCTTGTTGACCACAACCTTCAATCACAAAAACACCATACAGCTCTGGAACAAGTGCTAACATGGATCTGGAATAGAGGTAAACATATTTATATATTTATTTGATATTGCTGGTATTTGGAATTCTAACCTTTGGTATCCACATTTCTGACATTTTGAGGTCAAGCTTCCAAGCCTTAACTACACAATTGTAAATTTGAGAATATTCTCAGCATTGGGCTTTCCATTATTCTATGAGCACTTGAGCAGATGGATGTCTTATAAGCTTTAATCTGTCAACATAAAAACCTCTAGCACGTCAGAAACTTACTTACCCCCTGCTTTTCAGCAGTAGTATACCAGATAGTCATTTTGCCAGAATGGATCTCTCTGCTATGACCTTCTCTGCCTTTAGTTCTGTGTGCATTGTTGAGGAATGTACAAGTATAGTGACATTGAGTTCTGGGCAGTATATGGAAGAATGTCACTTTAATGGTATATTGGATAAAGAGGAAAGGGTATAACCAGAGATAATCTTGGAAGAGACCAGCAGAACCAGAATGGATATGATATGACTGCATATAGTCACATTAGACAGGGGAGAGGACGTCATCCTGATCAGAGAGAATAGATTATGAAGGAGGACAGACATGGAGTTAATTGAAAGACCTAAATGTTTTGTATCTACGAATGTACTTCTCAGCAGAGATGGCTGTATCCCATGGAATAATCTGAAGGAATGGTAGTACAAAGGGAATAGAAGGGCACATTCTATAGCAGCTAGGACAGGTAAATAAATGGAAGCTTATTGGAGGGATAGAGTAGAATTATAATGTTAATTTCACTTAAACAGGAGACTTCATGACCAAATAAAGCCTGCCAACATCCATATGCAAAACAAAATGATGATACAAAAATGCTTGTTTAATCACTTTGCCAAATATGTGACTTCACCAGTTTTGGAATATGAACTCCCTATAGCCTCCAAATGCCAAGCAGTTATCTGGTGTCTCTGATTTTTTAAACTGTATGTGTACTGATGCAATGAGATCATACATATCAACTCTCCAGAATTTTGCAGAAAAGTCCAGATTTCTGTCACATATTTTTGATCTGATTGTCATAAAATATTTGGCTTTCTGGCAAATCACTGAAAGTTGAGGTCACTAAATAAAGACAAATATTTGAGGCTCAGATATTGTATCCTTTAGAAAATGTATGCTTATGCAAAATATGTTATTCTATCACCTTTATAACTTTATAAGAGCAATGATTTAAAATGTTCCTTGATTTTTGGTGTTTGCCCTGTTCTTTTTGCTTTGCCCAGAATTCTTGTACTAAGTGCTCGAGATATAGAACTGGAAAATGTATGACATAAGGTTTGCTGGGACCTTACTGGTCAATGGAGCCCTTCATTAAAATCTTCATTTCTGATCTGGTTGAAGTTGGGAGTACACCTGCCTCAAGCTTTCTACTCAAACCTCACACCACAGTGGCACAGGTTATTTTCACTGGCCATGTTTACTAGAAAGTACAGTTACTTGGAATTGCTGTACTGCTGAGGGCACATCTAAATATGGTGAAATTAAGGATTCTTATCAATTTTCTGTATTAGAACTAAGGACCTTAGCATATTCCCACACATGCACACTTGTAGTCTAATGCATTTCTATATTTCAGTAAATATGTAATGAATTCCAATTTCCTCAGGGGTCTTTATCTTTTCATTCCTACACTTGAAACCATAGCATAGTGGTGACCTTCTCTCTGTCCATATATTATGAACCTACTTGAAATCCCACCATTGCTTAAGCAGATGTATTGGGTTCATATTGTGTGAGCGTCTCAGTAAATGGTCTTTATCTCTAGTGATACTCTCAACAATATTTTATAGCAGTTGTTGATTCCACATTTATAACTGCACAGAGAATTTTTTACTTAGTTCTTGAATTCAGGATTTTTTTCAACCTTGCTTAAATCTACCAGGAATATGACATTGTTTGTTCAAAGCCAAAAAAGTGAACGACTTTCGTCTGAAAATGACTGGCTAAAAAACTTACAGTGCAAATAACTGAACAGCAGAGGCTTCCTCGGACCCTGGTTTTGTCTATTTGGGATTCCCACACATAGCTTTCAACCTTTTAGCACAGAAATCTGGACAAAGCCAAAAAATATGGGGGAAAAGCCCCAAATCAGGGAGAGATTTAAACTTGGAAAGTTGGTACAATAACAGGTCTTGCATTAGCATATATTTTGAAACTTAAATGTCTGTCATTATTTAGTGACTTTAATTCTGAATGATTTACCAGAAACAATAAATGATGTGTTATGTACAGATCAAAAACATGAAGCAAAAAATTTGAATGTTCTGTGAACATCTGGCCAGTTGAGAAATATGTTCCCAAATATTTTTCTAGATGAATGACTGGCCACTCCCTGGTGTTTGGTTGGAATCTATTTTAAAGCTGACTCACCACTTTCTTGAACTACCATTCATCAAGACGACATTGCCAAATTCTGACTACATCTATTGATGACATCATTAAAGTACACATCATCAAAAATCACAGTCATTTTTTTTTTGTCTGACACATTTTACACTGCCAGGATGTGGTATCATGCATGCTACTGGCTGACCATGATTTTCAGTTATGTGTGTTTTGATGATGTCTTTACTTGATGTAGTGAGAATTTGGTGACGTCATCTCAATAAATGGTGGTTTGACAAAGTGGTAATTTGATGTTTTAAAATAGATCCATTAGTTGTAGTCATTGAAGAAGTAAAAATCTGATGGCTAAATACATTCTCAAGCAATAATCCAAATAAATATTACAGCTCCTAACAAACTGACATTTTGCAAAAAAAAAAAAATCATGAAAACAAAACTACAGTCTAGTCATAATGTAGTAGGTTTAGTGAAACTGGTCTGTATTTACACATACAAGAATAAAATGAATTCTGCAAATGCAGTACAAATTTTATTTATTTATTTATTTTACATTTGTCACCCGGGATTGTCTGACTGAGCAAAAACCCTTTTTCAGCAGAGGCTCAGGGAGAAAAGCTCCAAAACATAGTTACAAAAAATATAAAACCGTTACAAACACAGTCAACATTATAATCATTCATAATAAAACTTGTAGAACAGTTATCATATATATGCAGTTACAATTAACTATAAAAATGTTATGAAGAATACTGCAGCAGAAGGAAAGGAGATAGTGTTAGGTAAAAAATGATGAAGTAGACTAGTTTAAGTTGTAAATGTTTTGGTATAGAGAAGAAATTATGGTGAGACAGAGGAAGTTCAGTTTGTTATTTAGTGAAGGTATATTCAAGGAGGCTGAGAACAGGTACAAATCCAGTGACTTTTTAAGTACTCTTTAGTGGCTAGTTTGAATACTTTAGGATGTGAAAGTGATCTAACTTCTTGTGGGAGTTTGTTCCAAGTAATAAAGGGATGGTATATGTAATGGCTCCTATGTTGGACTTGGGCTTGTAAATTTGTAAAAGGTCTTGGGTAGAGCTCCTAAATAGTCTGGATGGGACAAATTGGGAGATTATGGTGCCTAGTGCTGGACAGTAAGATGGTGAATAAATAATGGAGTGTTTAATTTGGAGCTGAGAGAGGAGTAGGAGGTGTGGTACTTTGAGCCAGTTTAGATGTTTGAGAGAGATACAGTGGTGAGATTTGTAGGTTTGTTGTACAGCAAATCTGGCTGTTTTGTGATAGGTTGATTCGAGTTTGCTAAGTAAGGTGGAGTTAAGATTTGTGAGTATTTGGGAGCAGTATATTAGGCATGGCAAAAGATATGCATCTTAACAAATCTGTTTAATAACCAATAAATATTCACAAACACAAAGCTTTTGGACAATAAAATCCATCTACAGTGCTAAAAACTTTTGAAAGAGATAAGTTTCATTTAAATAGTAATTTCAATTAAGATAATTATCCCACCAATCCTAATTGAGAATCAATTAACTTCCTTAAAGCTATGGTAAGTTAAAAGTAAAAATAACAATAATTAAATAAAACAGAAATCTGTATTAAACACATTTGTTTATGTTTAAGTATAGGTTTTAAGCTAACATTTGGATTTATTCTGACTTTTATGTCTTCTTGAAACATAATAATCTATTTTATTCAGACATTTCAAGTCTGTTATCCATATCACCTCCTCTATGGCTACCAACAACAATTTATATAACCCTAA
Source organism: Protopterus annectens (assembly GCF_019279795.1). Classification (NCBI taxonomy): domain Eukaryota; kingdom Metazoa; phylum Chordata; order Ceratodontiformes; family Protopteridae; genus Protopterus; species Protopterus annectens. The sequence goes on along the minus strand of NC_056741.1, from coordinate 1,706,330,103 downwards.
ATAAAAATATATGCTCATTCCCTTTTTCTATATGATGTTTAGCTAGGGCATTAGTTTGAGTAGATCTGCAAATATCAGATCTATGTTCAATTATGTGCTCTTTTAACTTTCTACAGAATTTACCTATATAAAAAGCTGTACATTTTTTACAAGTTTCAAGATAGACAATATAAATTGTATTGGAGGTCACAAAAAATTAAAAGAATATTGTTTATGAGTCTGCAGATGTATACAACTATGTACCTATAAAGTGACAACAACAATTATAGCAGGGAAAAGTCTCTCACCAGGATTCACTAATCTTCCGTGCAGGAATAAATTATTCCTGCACAGAAACGACCTTTTCAGCGCAGCACGGCAGCGTGCCATGCATATTTATCAAGGCGCGCTGCCTGTGCTCCTAAACTAACACAGAGCCATGGATGAGTGCAAGGGGTGTGTCTGAGAGCAGAACTCTCACAATATACACTCCCCTGCACTCATGAATTGCCATTCAGCAATTAAAATGAGCGAGAATGCTCATAGCATCCCAAACACATCAGGATAGCTGTAAAATGTACAGATGTACGCAGAAATCCACAGCAATATGTTAAATTTGTCCCTCCATTTGTTCCCCCATGATTTCAGGGTTTGTCCAGAGTTTTCACTCCAAGAGGTTGAGAGGTATGCCTACAATGAAGCATAAAGCTGACAAAATAACAGGTGCAGCAGTAGCAGGGATATTGTGAAGGGTATAGATAAAAGAACACTTTATTTTTTATAAAAGCGATAAAGTTTAACTGTAGCTGCACAGGTGTGCCCATTGCTAAGCTATGCATAGTCCAGCTTAAACAGCACAAGAAGTTAAATAGCAAGATTCATTCAATAGAAGCAGTACTGCAATAGTGTAGTGGTTAGAGCATATGCTTTGCGAGCAGTCCTTCCCAGTTCTATCCTCACTGTAGCAAATTCTCATTTTACATGTGAAAGCAATTCATAAACATTTTTTTTATGTGTATAACCTACTAAATAACATATTTTTGTGAACTGGAGTAATCCATTAAGTCCAGATGTGAGGTGTCATTGTAATAAAGTGGTGAAATCCCCAGATAAACACAAGTGCCCCTTCAATATACTTACACATGAATCAGGGATACTAAACAAATTTATAATATGTAATGATTGCACTATTGCAAGAGTATGGAATTCACTACCTAGCCAGATAACTTCTAAAAATTCTAATATACAGTTTAAAAAGCTCTTGAATACCCACTATTCTAACAACTGGTTATACACCTGTTACTCCCCAGGATAAGACATAAATAATGTATAAAAAGATAAAAATGAGAGTATTGATAACTTATTCCAGCTATATGGTAAAAGTGCTATTTAGATCATTCCTTAAAATATGTCATCATTGTAGTTATTTTAGTATAGTCCAAGAACCTATTTATCGGATAGTCAACAAACACTATCTGTGGTCAGTAGCAATTGCCAATGTATGTTTTTTATCCTAAAATTATAATGTTTGATTTTTGTCTCCACTGTACTGAACTTTTTATTGTTACCTATATTATGTTTTAATTTGTTTATTTTATTGTATATCATTTTTTTTTTATTTTTTGTTTAATTTCATTTATGTAATGTAACTTGGAGCTTTTCTTTCCAGGCCTCTGCTGAAAAGGGACCTGTGTCCAGTCAGACTTTCCTGGTTAACAAATGTAAAATAAAAAAAATAAATAAAATAAAATAATGAATGATAAAACAATCCCATACAGCAAATCATGTATAAAATTAAAAATAAGCAATGCTAAGCATTGCACAGCTCTTTCCTATCACCTCTTTTTCTTTTCTTTTAAAGAAATTAGCATGGGGTAAGTGGAAGTAAGCACTTTTAAGCAGTAGTAAGCGGGCTTAATCCTGTTTGTGCAGGGGTAAGCAATGCCTACACAGAATAAGCAATTTTGAGGCTAACTCTCTGTAAGCATATTTAACTGGAAGTTAGCATTGCTTACTGTCACGCAAACTCACTTACAACTGCTTAAAAGTGCCTTAGTCACAATGTATCCAACAGCCATTGTTCTTCCCAGCAACAAAATAATCAGCCCTTGCAAGTCTTGAACCCAGGATCATACACACCATAGCCACAGTGATTTACCACTACACAATATGAACTGTACATAAAATTGAGGCATTCTCAAACATATCATGCAGCACAGTCATTCAACATTAGGGAAAATGTATTTATATATGTAGCTGTATGTATGTACGTATGTATATATATCTATATATCTATATGTAGACAGATATAAATATATATATATATATATATATATATATATATATATATATATAGATAGATATAAAAATGTGTAGTGCAATTGCACATGGGTTGAAGGGGCTCAAATTAGGGATCTCCTGTAATTATTGCCATTTCCCCTCCCTCCACAGCTGAACAGATATGCCTTGCAACAAAATAACCAGCACTTGCAAGACTTGAACCCAGTACCCTGCACAATACAACAACAACAACATTTTAACAGTAAGTCATCTCAGCTGTAAGATGTCAGGCTGATATCTGTAACATATCATGCAGAACAGTCAGTTTACCTTAGGGAATGTACAATGTGGAAGCACTAAACATTGCAATGATACAGATATGCATACACACACACACACACACACACACACACACACACACACACACACACACACACACACATATATATATATATATATATATATATATATATATATACACACACACACACACACACACATATATATATATATATATATATATATACATATCTATATATATATATATATATATATATATATATATATATATATATATATATATATATATATATATATATATATATATATATATATATATATATACATATCTATATATATACACATATACACATATAAAGATATCAGTACGTATAGATATGCAGAAGAAGAGTAGATTTAGAGGTGCACAGCATATCCAACAGCCATAATTCCTATATTTGCCACCTGTTAAAATGGCCAGTGTTGTAGACATTCCTACAAATGACAATAATTGCATGAAAAATATACCCACACACAATGCAAAGGACAAGAAACCACACACAAGTATGCATACACAGAAATATTTATTTGTGTACAAGTTAATTGTTTATGCCATTTGTTATAGCACTTAGGTGTTTGAAATATATAATAACTGATTAATGCAAGTCTCACACAAAATATTTGATGCAAGTGATGTGAAAATATATAACATACTATGCTGTCCAGGCTAAGGCCTTCGGGTAGTACAACAGTAAGAAAGCACTTGACTTGAAGATAAGAAACAATCAACACTTAATTACAGATGTAGTTCAGCAGCCTCCAATTACATTATGTACTCAACCCCAGGGGGAAATGTAGTAGTTGTGATAATGTCAATGTATCTGTTATATAACAATGCATAACTTAAAATGTTACTATCACACTGGCAGACAGAACTGTGTGTACCACTGTAAGCTGTAGTCCACCACTGTTCCCATTGTGAAATGTATCAAAATGTACAGCCATATACCTCAATGTGTCTTAACACTGATATCCCTCACATGATGTAACAGTGTAGGTTAAAAGCATTGAATAGCCCTCCCCCATAAAATGTTGTACAAAGGCATATAACACAATGTGTTCCAAACACTGACCTCCAGACTGTACAAGGTCACCCATGTTTTGTACAGCTGTAGCCCTCATATATATGGACCCTACCCCACAATATGTGTGGGAGTCCACAGCATCACTGGAATGATAGCAGGAATGCTAGCAGTAAATAATGATAGGCCATTACCTAACAACCTCTCACCGTATTACATCAGGACAAAGCTTGGTATATATGTGGAGGACAGAGGCAGGAACACAGGGCAATATTTGCAATATTGCTGTTATACACTGTGGAAGTTGCTAGTGTTACATGATTGGTTGCAACACACCTGTACTCAGGAATATGAAGTCAGAAACACAAATGAATGTTGTCATGTACTGATAGCAATCAACGGAGATAATGCCACTGATATGTCAGACACATGACCTGTGTGGTGAACAGACAAAACATAACAGCCAATATTTTGGCCATCAAGTGGATAGGCCCACAGTTGAGAGCTATGCAGACAGACCGCATTCCATGCAAAACTACCATGTACACACAAACCCTGTAAAACCAGCAGTATTCAATGCAGATAACAGCAATACTTGCACTGTCTGTAGGTCTTGAGCCTTATACAAATATGTATGTGTCCTGTGTCCACAAGTCCTGTTGTGGACGGTATTGCTATCTGCTGTCTGTAACAGTGATGCCTATGCACAGGAAGGATGTCTTCCATACAGGAAAGGTAAAGAGACAATGCCCACAATTTTGCAGTCAGTTATAGTAGTGGGTTGCTATGAGATTGGCTATTGGAAGTACTACACAGCTGGCTGCATGCAATTAGCAAGTGGGGGACACCAAGTGGTGCAGACATCATCAACTGATCATGAGTAACATCTACAAAAGGCATGCTGCAACTTATTCAAAATAGCTTGATCCTTGTAGTGGAGAGAGAGACAGAGAGAGAGAGAGAGAGAGAGAGAGAGGGAGATAGAGATAAAAAAAAACAGAAATAAAAGTTAAAAACAAAAGTAATACCAAAAAGAAAAAAAGCAAGGCAGACCTCCTGAGGTGCAACACAGAAAAGAGCATGCTACTAAAACAGGTATGTGAAACATGACACCATTGTATTTGAATGTAGTATTTGGTCTGTAATAATGGGACAGATGATACTGAAAGCTTGATATGTGTCATCAAGACTTGCTGTAATGATGTCCTGCTGAACAACTACTATGGACATAGCATCTGGCCATGTGGGCAGTGGGCTATACCTGGCAACTGTGTGGATCTGCAGAAAATGACAAAAGATGTAACCTATCATAATGTCTGTTCTGTTCCTCCAAACATGTATATTAGTCTGACAAATAGCTGAAGGTAGGAACAATGAAGTCATGATAGGCATGAGTGTCAAACCTCACCACCTTCAGAACAGTCATGCAAATCTGAAATGTATCATGCACAAACATCATAGGTTTGTAATAGGCCTATCTACAATCTGTCTCTATATATTCCCCCTAATTTGAGGCTGTGTCACATGTGACACTCTTGTCATAGCAAGGCATTTGAGGAAGGAGGTTCAGAATATATATATATATATGCATTTATGTGTACATATATCCCACAGCACACACATATATATGGATTCATATCACTTCACTGAAAGACCATTTCACTGACACCCATTTAACTGAGACCAAATCACCTAAAGTTCATGTCATTGAAAGTTCATTTCACCTAAAGTTCATTTCACTGACAAGTACTACTCTAAGGCAAATCAAAGGTATATGTCCTTTTTCCCACTGTTGTGTGATGCTGGTGTTAGTATATATAGTTAGGGGAGTTGTGGGGGGCACACACCCCACATTGGGGGGTGTGGGAGGCGTAGACCCCCATTTAATTTGGTCTTCTGTTGTCTGGTTTTGTTTTACATTATATGAAAGCCAACTGGGTGAGGGGTGACACCCCCACACCCCCCAACAATATATACTAACACCAGGATTGCAATACAGTGGGTAAAAGGACATATACCTTTGACTTGCCTTACAGTACTACCTGTCAGTGAAATGAGTATTAGGTGAAATGACAGTTAGGTGACATGAACCTTAGGTGATTTTGTCTCAGTGAAATGGGTGTCGGTGAAATGGTCTTTCAGTGAAGTGATACGAATCTGTATATATATATATATATATATATATATATATATATATATATATATATATATCGTATAGGGTCTATATTACAAGTTCGATTGCATCTTGGTCGAACATAAAAGACTGAAAATGCAAAACATCGAAGCAGCTGTTAAGCAAATTCTTTCCTTGGGGAAAGAATTTGCTTGGCCGCTTTGGTACTTTGCCGTTTTCGGCACTGTAGTGCAGTCTCAGAGTTGGTATATTTTAGTAGAGGGGTTGTGGGAAGTGCAGCCCCCCACATTGGGGGTGTGGGGGGGGAAAGCCCCCCACTTAATGTAACGTTTGAAACTGTTTTTTTTTTTTTTTTTTGTTGTTGGGACAGCATTTTTTCCCCTTGGAAAAAAAATCGCTGCTCTGACACTTTGACATTGTAAGCTTTCATTTACATAGGGTCGATTAATCACCATTCACATTTTTAAGCATTCTGTGATCTAATATAGACCATATATATATATATATATATATATATATATATATATATATATATATATATATATATATGTATATATATATATATATATATATATATATATATATATTTATATATATATATGGTTTATTATCATAAATTCGAAAGTAAAAATAAATCATGTCTTTATTTTCGAATTTATGCATCGAAAATGAACATTTTCGAATTATAGTAAACTCAAAAACAAGGGTGTATTGTCTAAAATGTCGCTTGCGACATTTACGGCAATACACAGCACGCCCACCATTCCCAGAATCCCCTACCTACCTAACCAAAACACACAGTTATGCAGGGGCTGCACCCTGCACTAATGAGGGCTGTGCCCCACCCCCAACTTAATATTTCAACTCCAAGATCGCACTACAGTGAGGGAAGGGATGCATTTCCTAACCGCACTGTACCGCGATCCTCCCATGAAAGTTAGAATTGCGAATGCACAGTTCATTCACAATGCAAACCTTCGCTCATGTCACCTGCCATAATATGAAGTATTCGAACATCTGATGTTCGAATACTTCATAGCCGTGCAACTGCACGATGACATAATGATAGTAAACCTATATATATATATATATATATATATATATATATATATATATATATATATATAAATAAATGTCCCTACTGTTGAATGACTGTGCTGTATGATATGTTTGGTAACACATCACACATATCTGCAGCCCAGATGGCTTACTGGTAAATATATGTGGCTATGCTGTGCAGGGTCCTGGGCTACACACTTGCAAGGACTGATACTGTATGTACTGGCCAGAACAAGGGCTATTAGATACATAGTGATTAAGGCACTCGTAAGCACTTGTTAGTGGGTGCAAAATGGACAGTCATGTATGGTGTGACATTTGTGTTGTTAACAGATTGCCCTGTTTTTGTTAATGGGAGAGCAAGACGTTATGAAGGATAGTAGGTATATATCGGGAGTTAGGTTAGTTTGAGAGACAGACATGACAGACAAGACAGCATACAGGGGTGCTATATGACACATGCGGAGGGTAATCACTTTGGACAGGGAGGGGTGTTTGGAAATAGGAAGCCCATTACAGGCCAATAGAAATAGTGAGGCTGAGGTCCCCCACATAGGCAGTCACCACTGCACATTCAGGGTCTTGAAGGTGGCTGTGCTGGGAGCTGAGCAGGAGGGGCAAGCTGAACTCTGCTTGTGTCACAAGGACCTCACAGTTGTGTTGCTGATCACACAATTCTCTGCAGAGCTCCCTAAGCACCAGACCCTGGACCTGATATCAAGTTACAGGGTCCTGTCTGTGTGCACTCCCAGGGGGGGCACAGGCCCCATCTCCGAAGGTGGTTCCACCTGAAGGTAGTGCAGGACCAGCAGATGGCAAGGTCCCGTGTCAGGTCCCAGATGTACTGTGGCCTGGAGCCATGGACAAATGAGGTGGAAGAGGTGGTTCTGCTGGGAACAGTCTTCCCAAACATGATTCTGAGTTGCAGTGTTACAGCATATGTCGTCAGTAATAGTCAACATAATCCAGGATTAACTATAACAGCACGCATACATATTCCCAGTACCTCAAAATACCAGATGTGTAACAGTTGCATAGCAAACAGAACACATACACATATGGAACCACAGTGGCCATTACAATGACATGCAGGTGACATTGTTAGCAACAAGCCACCAATGATACTGTTTAAACATGGAACATGAATAACAACACATTTCAGCATTTGTTGCACAATAGGATATATGTCCCAACAGAAGGTTTGGTGTAAACATACCCAGTGATGTGTGTGTTCAGATTAGTTATGGATGTGAGAGGTGAGAGAGAGATGTCAATTAACACGTATGATAACCTTGCAGTAGGATGTCCCCAGACATTTTCACCTGTTTATGTCTTGCAGATGCCATGTCGAGAGAGAGATTACCAGCCTACACCAGTAAGGAAACCAACATCTTTGTTCAGTACCTGGTGCAGCACCATGCAACCCTCTTTGTCCAGACATCCCATAATATGCAGGAGAAGACTGCCTTGTGGAATGAGCTTGTCCACAGGGTAAACAATGTTGGCACTGCAGTTATGAGCAGGTACGACATTGTTGTACTGACCTCATCCACCATGCCCGTCAGCATGCTGCTGCAGTCAGAAGTTACCAGCAAGCCACAGGTGGGGTCAGGATCATCCCATCCAGCCCCCACTGACTCATGTGCAGGAGCTCCACTCCAGCTTTTGGGCACCCACATGCTGGCAAAGTCAACCAGCTGAAGAAAGTATTGTGGAGGTGGGTGCCACCCACACAGTTGACCAGTTAAGGCCCCAGGGCACATTAGTAGACCAGTGCTGCTTGTCCACCTTCATCTGTAAAGTATATGCATGCATATGTCAGATAATATAGTCTGTTGCTGCAGTGTACTAATGAACAGATTGCATAATCTCTAATATTGTGGGTTTGTATTGATGTGCTGAAATACTGCTCCCACCCTGTACCAATGGCACAGGTGTGGCTACTGACATTATGTTTCTCACACAACTATGTAGGTCCCTCTGGTATCCAACTGGGGCAGCAGCTTGTGTCTGGTGAGTATGGAGTTGTTTTTTTCATGTTCACCAGTACACTGGCCATGTTATGGTCATGCTATTTGCCATGCACACATGTAACACACCTACTCATAATGCATGTTGTACATGTTCACTTACTGTTGCTATTAACTGCACTGCATCACAGTGATCACCTTGATGCCATATCTGAAGGGTATGTAAGACTCCTGCAGTATACCGCACAAACTGTCAGTGCAAGATGTGTGGACAGAGATGAACATAATTGTGAGACAAATGGCCTACAGTATGGACATGTTTGACACATTACCCTTCTACAATGTCTAAAACACTGTATATGCCACTATCGCGATGGCAACTGTTCCTGATCTAAACACCTGCAAATCACACTACCACATTACTCACCGTTTACATCCTGTAATGTGATCCTACAATGAGCAATGCATGTGTAATATGGAATCCTATGTTAGGACAACAATTATGGGGAATACATACCTTAACAAACACTGGACACATATGTGTGTACACACTCCAAATAACATATTGTGGAAGCAGCTTGTGAGGTACTGACAGCATTCACTCTTCTGCACTCCACACCTTCCATCAAGTACAAATGTCACTCCAAGTAATGTTCTGCTGTCCAGGACATCTGTCCATGACATCTGTCCATTCACCTGCAACAGAGGCATCCCTGGCTTGCACACATCTTACAAACCATGGAATAGATCCCAAATCTGAAAGGTAGCACTCAGGAGTGGGAAAAGTAGCCTAACATCAACATTGCATATACCATGGCAAACAGTGCAGACAGTTGTGTATGTATGTATGAAGTATGGGACAACATTCATGTCATAGGGTCATAGGTTCATACTAGGCTATCTACCCTAGGGTATTTATAAGCCTAGCCAGAGTGTGTTTGGCTTTCACCACCCATTTTAAATGAATTTTGCAATGCCCTTTTTCGAGGTTAGTATACTGTGCCTCTGTCTAACAGTGACACAGAAGTGATACCCGGGGTAAACCTATGATCTCCCATCCACTCATCAAGATTCCTCTTGAAGAGAGTCAATGAGGGACTCTGCCTAACCTGGATTGGGATTTTGTTCCAGAGTGAAGGGAGCCTCTGGGTTATGAATATGTCCCTCTAGCATGTCCTATTTATTTCAGTGCTGAGGTTCAAGTCTCTTGAGCATGTAGATCGATGGGATTTGGATTTTCTGAGGTGCAGCATGTCCATTAATTCCGGGTTAGACATGGCTTTATACATCATGCACAGATCGCCTCTGAGCAGGCGGTATGCCACTGAGTAGAGCTGGAGTTTCTTTAACCGGGCAGCATATGGCATCTGTTTGAGCCCTTTGATCCTCTTGGTGAGGTACTTTTGGGGTCTTTCCAGTTGCTGCAGGTGTCTGGTAAGGTACATCCCAAAAGGGGCATTGTACTCAATTATGGGCCTGATGAGGGATGAGTAAAGAAGCACGATGACCTCACATGATCTAGATGTGAATCCTTTCATGATTAGGTGGGCTATATAAAATGTTTTTCTAACCACTTTGGCCACATGGTTTTCAAATGAGAGATTGCTATCAACTTGGGTCCCCAGGTCCCTAATTACTTCTTCCATAATTAATGGATTACCACCTATGTGGTAATGGCACTTTGTTTTTGCCAAAGGGAATGACTATACACTTTTTGGCGTTTAGCTTGAGGCCATGGCTCTGGCACCGGTTGTCTGTTTCTATGAGGCCCTTTTGTAGGATGCTTGTGTCGGCTGGAGAGTCGATTATGGTGCCTAGTTTGCAGTCATCTGCGAACTTGGTCAGCCACAGTCCTTCCGTGTTGGCCTGTACCGCCGAGAAATATATACCGAACAAGAGAGGTCCCAGGACTGAGCCTTGTGGGACGCCACTTGTAACTGGTTTGGAGTCTGACATGGCCCCAGCAATTCTAACCATGTGGGTTCTGTCCTTGAGCCAGTTTGCAACCCATCTAGTGACATAGGGGTTTATATTTAAGCTGGTGAGCATATCTATAATGCCCGAGTGGGGTATTGTATCGAAGGCTTTTGCGAGGTCCAGGTAGGCTGTCTGGACCACCTTCCCCTTGTCAATGGCCTTGGTGACTGTTTCAAAGAAATCGACCAGGTTTAAGAGGCAGGATCTGCCCTTAACAAAGCCAAACTGGGTAGGATCCAGTGTCTGTAGGTCCCCAATATCTTTATTTATGAGGTCCATGATGATCCTTTCCATAGCTTTGCAGACCAAGCTAGTCAGGCTTATGGGGCAATAGTTTCTGGGATCCATTGAGGCACCACCTTTGTGGAGAGGGACCACTGTTGGTGTACGCCACTCTTTGGTTACATATCCTGTAGTAAGGCTGAGATTGAACAGTAGTTTTATGTTTGAGTTTAGCTCTTCTTGGAGTTCATGTAGGACGCAGCCCGGGACACCGTCTGGTCCCATGGATGCTGTGTTTTTTGCTTTGGAGAGGACAGCTCTTACCTGAGCATCTGAGATATCAGGGGGGCAGCACTCTGCTGGGATAGATATTTGCCCTTTTGGTGGGGAGGGGGGGGAGAAGTTTGCGCTGAATCTGTCAGCAAGGATGTTGGCAATGTCTGTGGGTTCGGTGTATTTTTTGTCATTTTGGACTAATTCTGAGCATATCTGGGAATTCCCACCCAGGTTCCTAACATAACTAAAGAAAGCCTTGTGATTATCCTTAGTGTCCTTTGCAATTTTTTTCTTGAAGCTGGCCTTAGATGATTTCATGAGTGCCCGTAGTTTTTTGCTAATACTGATCAGAGATGCCTTCCCTTTTTGGAATTTTGCTCTATCATGTAGTAGCTTCCTCCTTCTATTGTATAGTTTGTTTATGGCTGGGGTCCACCAGACAGGACGCCTGCCTTTGGAGGATTGGGTCTTGGTTTTATTTGGGATTGCATGATCCATGCATTCCTGAAGGTGTTCATAGAATGCGTTTATAAAGGATTCTGCGGTTTTTCACAGGCCTAGGGGCTTTGAAGGATTGCACCTCAGTTTTGAGGAGTGTGAAATTTGCTTTAGAGAAGTTTTTCACTGTGGTTTTCTGGGCAGGGGGTGAGGTCGTGATGTGAATATCCAGTGAGATTAGTTTATGGTCTGATCTTACCAGTGAGGGATACACTTCTGGTCTGGTGCATAGAGCCCCCATGTTGGTGATGATCAGGTCCAGTATGTTTTCCCCTCTTGTGGGAGTGGTAACAAGTTGCTCCATAGCATTTGAGTTTATAAATTCTAGGAACCTTTGGGCTAGGGTGTTGGAGCTAGAGTAATGCTCCCAGTCAATGTTTGGGTAGTTGAAGTCACCCAATATAATGGTGTTTGCAGAGACCTTCATATTTTCCAGTGTTCTCAGGAAAGCCGAGTGGGGTTCCTGGGTTTGGGAGGGTGGTCTTTAGCAGGCTATAAACTGGAAGGCAGTTTTACCCACTGTTAGTTGCTCATGGATAGTCTCTGATGCTTCATGCTGTGCCACCAACCTGGAGGTGTGGGTATCTTTGACGAATATTGATACTCCCCCTCCTTTTGTGGTTTGGTATAAGTTTTGGGGCCAAAAAGCATGATATGAGGTATAACCTGGTAGTGCTGAGGTGCTCTTGGAAGCCTTGAACCAGGTTTCTGTTACTACACAGATATCGATGTTCTCCATGCTAAGGAGAGTTTTGAGTGCATGCATCTTGAGGTTTAGACTTCTGGCATTGAGCAGCATTACTCTTAGTTTCTTATCTCTTGTGATACCTATGGAGGTGGGTTTGTCTTTTGAGCCTTGCCTAAAAAAGGCACTATGGGGGTGGCAAGAGCCTTTGCCAATATCCGAAAGCCCAAGGGTGACAGGTGCAAGCCATCCCTAGTGAAGCATCGTGGCTTGTCGAGCATGTCATCCCAGGCTGGCAGGCATTGGATCCGCTTTGAATGACACCAATACTTAAGCCAATTGTTGAAATTGATCATCTTGTCTTCATATTATGGCATCATTCTTGGTGAGGGTAAGATGCTACTCAAGGTCAGGGTCATACCGGCCTGCCTGGGCTACATGCTCAGAGAGCTCCTCTATGTCTCTTTTCATGTAGTCCAGCGAGGTACGTCTCAGGTCATTCACACCAGCATGGACAATGACTGAGTCATATTTGTACTTGCCTTGGAGTGACCTGAGTGCTTGTGTTATGTGGCAGATCCTAGCGCCTGACAGGCAGCTCATCATGACCTTCTCCTTGTTCAGCCTGGTGAGCGGGACGTCATTGTGCCTGACGATAGAGTCACCTATTACAAGTGTATCAGGTGTGTTGTTTAGCATTAAGGGCTGTGACTGTTCGGCACACTGGCTTTATGAGCTATGTGTTGCACGTTTTGTTTTGGGGTAGCGGTTGCTTGGGTGTCTGCTTTGGAGGTCTCTGCTGCTTAGGCAGATTTTTATTTAGAGCCTCCGAGTATGTTTTTATGTGTTTATGTGTTTGGTTTGCTGTCATGTTAGAGGTCTATGTGAGACTGGAATTGTAGTGAGTGTGGTTTCTTTCTCCTCCTGACTGGTTACACCAGCACTGAGTTGAGAGAGCTTAGCCTCCAGTTTGGCTATATGGTTGCATCTCTCACATGTGTTGGAATTTGTTGGGAGGAGGAGAGGGTTGTCTGTGTACATGAGGCAGTTGTAACATTGCCTCAAGATTCCCAGATTCACCAGCTGGACTGCAGAGGAGATTGACAACTGATCTTTGGACATGCTAGAATAGTATTGGGAATTCCTTTATAATTGAAAAAAGGGCCAATGGGGAACAAGGTACTCAAGGAGAGTTTGTGAGGGTGTAGTGCTTTTAATTTTTTAGCGCTGACTTATATAATTGCTTTAGTGAGCAAGTGCCAGGCTTTAGAGAAGGAATAGGGTGTTTATTATGAGAACTAGATCAGTTCTAAGGGAAAAAGTAAAGAGCAGACTTTTTAAACCCAATTAAGCGGAGCTGCCCGATGCTGTGCTATGTGCAAAATCGCACAAAGCCGTGCCAAAGCGGGTTTTATACAGGGGGACTTGAAAGAGCTAGAAACTGGCCCAAAACTGCCAATAGACTACCAGATTCTTGTGCTGGGAACACTCCTCCAGGGATAGATAGGCTGCTCTATGCTCCCCACTGCCACTGGTGAACAAAGAAGCATCCCTTTATCCAAGAAAGGAAATGGGCAACACAGGAACTTTCCAAAAGTCCAGAATACAGCAAAGCCTGTATTTGGACTACTCTAGGTCAGGAAAGACAGGAAACAAGGATAATTTTTTTTGTTTTTTTCTTTTTGCAACAAACAGCAGGAAAATGCAATAAATATGTAACACAGGCTAGCGCACTTGAGTGTGTAGCCTGAACAGGTAAATGCAACAAACAGGACAAACTTTAAAAGCGCAGGTGCAAAAACAACTTTAAACAGTTTAAAACAGTTCAAGAAGCAGAAATACTTGCAGTTTAGCTAGATTGGACAGTCACCCAGGTAGTAGCAGGAAAAAAAACTTTTATCAGGTTAGCAGTCACTCTTTTAGCCTCTCTGCTGCTAGCACCACTCTGCAGGACCATAAGGAGCTTGGCTGAGTAGTAACAAGTGCAAAAACCGCGCCAAAGCGGGTTTTGTATAGGGTGAATTGAAAGAGCTAGAAATTGGCCCAAAATGGCCAATAGACTACCAGATTCTTGTGCTGGGAGCACTCCTTCAGGGATAGATAGGCTGCTCTTAGCTTCCCACTACAACTGGTGAACAAAGAAGCCTCCCTTTATCCAAGAAAGGAAATGGGCAACAAAGGAACTTTCCAAAAGTCCAGAATACAGCAAAGCCTGTATTTGGACTACTCTAGGTTAGGAAAGACGGGAAACAAGGATAATTTTTTTTTTCTTTTTTGCAACAAACAGCAGGAAAATGCAATAAATATGTAACACAGGCTAGCGCACTTGAGTGTGTAGCCTCAACAGGAAAATGCAACAAACAGGACAAACTTTAAAAGTGCAGGTGCAAAAACAACTTTAAACAGTTTAAAACAGTTCAAGAAGCAGAAATACTTGCAGTTTAGCTAGATCAGACAGTTGCCCAGGTAGTAGCAGGAAATAAACACTTTTATCAGATTAGCAGTCACTCTTTTAGCCTCTCTGCTGCTAGCACCAATCTGTAGGACCACGAGGAGCTTGGCTGAGTAGTAACAAGAGCAAAAACTGTGCCAAAGCGGGTTTTATACAGGGGGACCTGAAAGAGCTAGAAATTGGCCCAAAACAGCCAATAGACTATCAGATTCTTGTGCTGGGAACACTCCTCCAGGGATAGATAGGCTGCTCTAAGCTCCCCACTGCCACTGGTGAACAAAGAAGCCTCCCTTTATCCAAGAAAGGAAATGGCAACACAGGAACTTTCTAAAAGTCCAGAATACAGCAAAGCCTGTATTTGGACTACTCTAGGTCAGGAAAGATGGGAAACAAAAAACAAGTAATCTCCGTGGTATCCCCGAAGTCTCAAAACAACCCACTAAAGTGTAGTGGGTCTAAAAACAAAACAGTGTAAGAAACTTCTCTGTGTGGAAGATTTTCAGTCCATATATTTCTAGTTAATCACTGTATATTAATCAAATCAGACAATAGTAGTAGAAGTAGCGAACGTAAACTCGTCAAGTCAAAAAGTAATAATAGAAAATATATAATTCTACAGCATTACTAAGTATTCAAAAGTAATCCAAGCAAGGCAGGCAGTCTGTTTCCAGTAGAAAATCCTTTATTAAGTACACAGACAAGTGATCCAAGTAAAACAAAAATAGAGTAATAATGTAAGAATTACTTAGTAGTGTGGTAGTGTGATTTGCAGGTGTTTAGATCAGGAATAGTTGCCATTGTGATAGTGGTGTATACAGTGTTTTAGAAACTGTAGAAGGGTAATGTGTAATGGGTAATGTAAGAAATAAACAGATGGTTATCCAAGACAGATGACAACACATGTTGCTAACTGGTCATGGAGGCTGCCCAGACACATGCAGCAACACTGGAGACTTGCAGGAATGTCTAGCAAGTATTGCCTGCGCAGTACCTGTGTCGACAATTATCTGGACTCTGCATGAGTGTGGCCTATGGGTTAAGGTAATCAGATCGAAGAGTTGTTCCACAGGGTACATCATCCAGGGTTCTCTCCAGGTAGCATATGCATAACATTAAGTCTCCCACAGGCATGTGTTGCAATGTGTTATGGTGTTTTGAGACCAAGGCTGAAACCTACAGACATTATTAATAAAGATACATGAGCTGCACAAGCATCACCTCAGTCTACCTCATGCTCACTATCCCCATCTGTACCCTGCTGGTGCAAGTGTACACCTGTAGGTTTGCTGTTAAGTAGCAGGAACCATGGTAGACATGGTGTTCTGCATTTGGGACACCATCAAATAGCACTCATGTGTGGCCCATAGTTGTCATGCATCTGCAAAAAGGCTAAGGATGGGGAGGGGGTCTCATCCTGAAACACAACAGTTAACCACGGCATATGTCCAAAGCTCACTTAGAATGGCTGTATCTGAACACAATCAAGGTCATGCATTGTGCAAGACATAACCCTAACTCAACAGAAATATTGAAAGGACTGTGTGACCTCCAAGGGCTGTGCACATGAGCTGACCTTGCAATCTGGCAGATTTGGGGGACATTTGTAAGGCTGAGTGACCACATAATGGCAAGTGAAGATGGGCCATGCTAGTATACACCTTCCATGAAAAGTGACTGCTGTAGTTCAATTACAGATGCTGCAATAAAACATTGTGTTAAGGGTGTGCACACGTATGCAACTCACATATTGTATGCATCACAATCAACATCTGCACAACTAACACATTTGTTTGATACTGCATGTGATTGCACAGGTCATATTTCATATATCAGGTATGTGTAATGTTAACATATGCAGTATTGTGGCCCCATGGCATATCAGGGAAGAGGGTGGCATGTCAATAAGGTTGTGTACACTCCTCATAGCCATAGTCAACTTCAGAGATTGTCAGTATAATTGGATTTCATCGCTGATACTTGCACTGCTGATGACATCTGCAAACTGGAAATCAGGCATTCACTATTGACATCTGTCTTCATATCATCCCAGGTATGTGTCTGACAAACACATAGGGGCTGTGAGCAACAGAGCAAACATAACTGCCACACATATACACAGTCAGCAATGGTGTGTACACTTATGAGGTATGGTGCACATTACATGTTAGGTTGCTGAACAGGTGCACAGAAATATTGTGTGCATGGGTGCAGTGTGTTCCAGGGGAAGGGCCATCACCTACTAACACAACTCATGCATCACAGAGATGTATAATGTCAGTAACAGGGATTTGGGTAATCAGAGGTGTGTGTAATATATTTGTGCCACCTCACCTGTAAGTGTGTATGTGTGTGTGTGTGTGTGTGTGCGTGTGTGTGTGTGTGTGTGTGTGTGTGTGTGTGTGTGTGTGTGTGTGTGTGCGTGTGTGTAGGTGTGGGGGTGTGGTGTGTGGGTGTAGAGGTAAGCAATGACATACAGGTCTTAAAGTAAGGTATATGTTTTCCCCTTAAAGGTAGCAAGGTGGGTCAGGGTCCCTCCTGCAGGCAATCTGAAGTTAGCGTCTATACAGACTCTGACAATGGTGATAGGTGTGGTGAGGCACAGGCAGGGTTGTCAGTGGCTGAAGGTATGCCATTAGTTGACATTCCACTGTTATCCACCCCATCCCTGCACACAGTCACATTGCCCATACATACCCCATCGCCAGTGGCCATAGATGAGGGACAGTTTGCTGATGGTGGCATGGAACAGGACAGTGTGGGGACTATGGCAAGTGTGTCTGTAAACAGCAGCCATAGCCGGGTGTCTGGTGAAGTACAACACAGGCAGGTGTACAGGGGTGCTCATAGGAGGGCTGCAAGACATCATGCCTCTGGCAGCAGTGCCACAGCTGGTGTCACCAGATGCATGTTTCTGGCCATCATGGAGGCACAGGCATGTACAGAACGGTATACCAGACATGGTCTGAGGCATCAGAGGGCTATTCATTCAGCTGTTATTGACAACATCCTTAATCTTGCAGGTGGCCACCGCCATTTTGCAGAGGTCATAGATAGACAGTTTGGTGAGCTGGTGGGAATGATCGACTCTGCAATGTCCGTGTTTGAGTGTATGGTGGGAATACGGCAACAGCCATATGGATGTAGGTCAGCAACACGAAAAGGTAGATGTCTACATGGATGTGCAAGAAGTCGGAGACACTCCCATAGTGGCAGTATCAGCACCAGCACTGCAGGGAGTGTGCTGTCCACACCACAGCAGAGCAGACCACGTGCACGTGGCCTTGGCTGGTCCCAACAGGTACCTGGATCCAGCGGACAGGTGACATCATCAGGGGAGAATACATATCTGGTCTGGCCTTGTACCTGGCAGTGCCCATGGAACCTAGGGCAGGTACAGTTCTCGTGTCCATGGCCAGAGACAGTGAACTGCCCACCCTGCTATTTACGGTCTGCAGCTGTCCAAAAAACCCATTTATAGGCCAGCCAAATTTTCCAACTGTGTGCATACATACACACACACACACACACACACACACACACACACACACACACACACACACACACACACACACACACACACACATCACCAACACAGCTAGGGTACCTCTGTACCTACACACACCACATCTGAACAGCCCAGTTAATAACAAAGCCCCCTACCACACAGACACATGATGTCAACCAAATGGCTCAGCCTAGGTCTTTGGCAAACCCACACCACACCTTGTGCATATGATGATACCCGTGCCACATCCCTGTCATCCATACCATCAATGCAGGGACAGGCTAATATGGTTCTGATGCATAGGGTGAATGTACTAAGGTGCATCAATGTAATGCTGTATGCTATGTTTGCAGCAGGAAAGTTTAATGCTTACATGTTAGGTAGTGTAGCTGTTCAGCCATGATGCATTATAGCTGTTATTACCATTGACTGATATTGGTCTCCATAATGTATCCAGTTTGTGTTGTAGGTGTATATGTGTCAGCAGATGTTGGTCAGCTGTTGTGTCCTACAAGGGGTGTAGCACTGTGTTGACACATTGACTGTGTCATACCTTGGGTACAGCTGAACACAAGTAACAGGTCTGTATAAGAGTTACTGCATGTGCCACATGGCAGATAGGTCTGAGGGATGTATACCCATGAGTGCATAGTGCTGATGTCAGCAGCTCTTCTACAGTGGACAATGTACAGTGTACTGGGTGGCACACACCATGTTTGTGTATAACAGACACAGACAGAGGCTTTGGTGTTGAAGTTATACACATAGAATACTGTACACATGGATGTACTGTATTTCTCAGTGAACACATTTTAGCCTATGTAATTCCACCAAGACATAATAGGCAAAACATCACAGTTGTACATAATCAGTCTACTACTTTAATGTCATCAGTGATGGTACTGGCAGGGTATATGTTCCCTCCCCATATTTAGTGCAATCCTGTTGTTGGTAAACATAGGTGTGCTGGTGTACGTGGCACAGCCCTACACTTTGAAAGTTGTGGGGTGGTGTACAGCTGCACATAGCATGAGTGCTGACTACCTAACCTGTTAACATACACTGTACAGTATTACAGCACACTAAGCATGGGGATACACACAACAATAACCCTAATGAGAGTGGCTGTGTCCACAACACTGACAGCCAACTATATATACCAACTCCAATATCAATGTACAGCTATACAGTGGGGAAGAAGGCATGTACACATCCACCACTAGTTTTGAAAATAATTCCTGTCACATGATTCCTTTGAAATGTCATCATTTGCCAGTCAATTCATGAAGAGATGACCTTCTGTGACATGTATATTCAGCAAACTGAAGTAGATCCCTTCACATACACACACACTTACTTGACAACACTGAGAGTAGAACCCCTACCCAGGTACGTAATGATACTGTGCTTGGCCTTAATTGCACACAACATGCAGCTTTAGGATGATGTGTGTTCCGAGTCTCTTGTTGAGTGAGGGACATTCCCAGGCTTTGTACAGTATGGTAATGGGGGATGTAATGGGTGTTACTGGACAACACATAGTATGCCATACTGTCATACATGCATTGAGAAACACATTACAGTCATAGACACATCTGACAGACCTGTGTTTATCAGTGCAAACTACCTTGTCAGTGAGTCCATTCTGTTACAGATACCTTGCACACAGCACAGGCATTATTGGGCTGGATAGTGTACTCAGTTACATGTGTGGTTGATGATGACAGTAGTCATCATACAGTGGACCTTGGAACATGTACTGGGGGTACTATGGTGTCACAATAGTATACCCAAAATCCACACCACACAGTGGATATTTTGCTCACTGACACCCATGATAATACTCTGATATACCCACAATCACACATTGACCAGGACTGCAATATAAACCCTTGTCTATCTTAACAGTGCTATTACAGGGATATGCATTTATTGCACATGCCACAGGGATAGTAGGGTGATGGTTTGTCATGGCTCTCCGAATGTCAGCAACATCACTATGCCTTATAGTAAATGGCCAGTTGTATTGTATTTGGACAATGTGGCCTCAGAATGATGTATTCTACTAATATACACACTTGCACACATGCACATACTTGCCAGGACTCAGAGGGTAACCCATGGCTATCTAGCCATTTGTACTACAGTGTTGTGCTGGTACTGCAAGCTCCAAGTAGCCCACAGGGTGAAGAGTGTGACAAGGTACATTTAATGGGCAGTACAGCAGCAGCCATTTCTAACTATGGCAATGTGGGGTGCAGTGTGTGAGAAGTTCCTAGAGGTATTATCAACTGTAGGTTTACAAACACACAGATACTGCTATTATCAGCAATTCACACTAACACATATGTCACTATTGGGGTCCATAGGTGCAGGTGTTCCTATGTGTGTACCAGGATATTGTCCATGGATAGATGAGAAGAGTAGGGGATGTGGGTACAGTGGTATCATGCCACCTGACATTTGTCAGCAGGCCATCTTTCAACTGATGCCACATGAGTGATCCTCAGGGTGACAGTTAATTGCAACATCCAATCATCTGGTTGTCTCTTGCTGTGGGCCAGTGAGGTGCACCAACTGACCTGCATGCAACATATATTACATAACATGGACAGTGTCTGGGTTGGAGATCTGTACTCAAGCATGTTCTGTTGACTGTGCTACTCTAGTTGAGTACTCCATAGCATGTGGTACATACAGGGTGACACTGATAGGTATGCCATTACTTAATGACAGCAGCCCTCACTGGCATGTCCTATACACATAGTAGTCTACAGTTAATATCCACATATCTGATCAGTATCCAGTAGCAAGTACTTAACAACACACAGCTCACACACCAAGAACACAATAGTCAGTACTCAGAATCCAGCTTTGCATGCAGGGGCGTATGGTTCCAGTATTACAATCTGCAATCCACTCTTACTTGGGAAAGCACTGTCAACAGTAGTAATTTAATGATGTGACTGCATATAGCCTTCATACCCGTGTATGAAACACATATAAAAGGAAGAGATTGTTGTCCTAGCCATATATACTCAGGTGTCCCAGACAGTATACTCAACCCCTTGCTACTGTAATGAGAGAACATAGAAATGTGCTATGTACATTAAATGAAATTCACTTATTAATTATATCATTACCCTGCTATTTTTATCAGACTGGAATGTGATCACTGCTTACCAAGGCTAAGATATACTTAAAAGGTGATTTGTGCACTGGTAAGTGAAGCTTACACAGTGTAAGCACCTATTAATTTAACCGTATGTTAGCATGGCTTACCATCACGCAAATGCACAAAAACATGCTTAAAGCTGCTCAAAACTGCCTTAATTACTCTATATCCAACAGCCCTTGTTCTGCCTAACAACAAAATAAACAGCCCTTGCAGGTTTTGAACCCAAGACCCTACACACTATAGTCATAGCAGTTAACCACTAAGCCATCACAACTGTGAGGATGGCTTGTGCTTTTTCAAATATATGTACACAACTGACCCTGGGAACTACTGACCAATAAGCCTGACCAGTTTGATCTGTAAGGCTATGGAGCAAATCATTATGGAACTCATAAATGGAGAGATTGGGAACCTCCAGTTGCTGGACCTCACACAGTTCGGCTTCGTCAAGGGCAGATTATGCTGCCTGAACCTGGTGGATTTCTTTGAAACAGTTACTCAGGCTATAGATAAGGGAAAGGAGGTACACATGGCTTACCTTGACCTTGCTAAACATTTGACACCATTCCCCATTCAGGTATTATTGATAAGCTCACCAGCGAGGGCATAAACCCTTATGTCACAAGATGGATCGCAAACTGGCTCTCAGACAGATCCCATAAAGTAAGAGTAGTGGGAACTATGTCCGAATCCAGACCAGTAACGAGTGGTGTGCCTCAGGGCTCTGTCCTGGGGCCCCTCCTGTTTGGCATATACTTCTCAGAAGTACAGGCAAGCATGGAAGGGATGTGGTTGACAAAGTTTGCGGACAACAGCAAACTGGGTGCTATAATAGAGTCTCTGGCCAACATGGAGATCCTCCAGAAGGGCCTAAATGAGACTGATACATGGTGTCAAAGCCATGGTCTCAAGCTAAATGCAAAAAAAAATACATAGTAATCCCCTTTGGAAAAAACAGAGTACCCACAAACTACAACATAGGAGGTAATCCCCTGAAATCTGAAGAAGAAATAAGGGATATAGGGACCCAAGTAGATAGTCAGCTTTCCTTTGATAACCATGTTGCAAAAGTGGTTAGAAAATCCTTCTATGCGACCCATCTGATCATGAAAGGGTTCGCATCAAGATCTAAGGATGTAATGGTGCCCCTCTACTCTTCGCTCATCAGACCCAGTATTGAGTACAATGCACCAATTGGAATGTACCTGGCTAGACATCTCCAGCAGCTGGAGAGATCACAGAGGTACCTAACCAAGAGGATTACTGGCCTCAAACAGTTGCCCTTTGCAGCATGATTGAAAAAGCTAAGACTGTTCCCTGTTGCATACCGCTTTCTCAGAGGCGATCTCTGTCTAACGTACAGAGCCATGTCCAACCCAGAATTGTTGAACATGCTACATCTTAGCAAAACCAAATCTACTCGAGCTACACGCTATAGGGATATAAACCTCAACACAACAATGAGTAGAACATGCTGGAGGGATAGATTCCCTTCGCAGAGACTTCCCTTACTATGGAACAGGGTCCGGATCTACATAAGACAGAGCCCCTCACTATCACTCTTCAAGAGGAACTTTGATGAGTGGATGGGTAACAGAAAGTTCACACCGGTGATCACATCAACAGCACTACTAGATAGGGGCTAAGGGTACTAGCTGCTAGTACAAGGGTCTAGGGAACTACTAAAGGGGTGGTGAATACCTCATAATGTGGCTGGGCTAATATATGCCTTCGGGCAGATAGCTCAGTACCAACCTATGAACCTATGAACCTATGTCAGTACACATACTAAATAATATTGAACTGCTTTGACTTCTACAATTGTGTATTACTTGTAAGTGATATTATTGTTTAATCAAGTATGTTCTTATATCTGAATATACACATAACAGATAACTATGATGTGATACTTCTGGGAAGGTATATACAACAGTCATGTCTACACATAAGAAGGATATGGAGATATATATATATATATATATATATATATATATATATATATATATATATATATATGTATATATATATATATATATATATATATATATATATATATATATATATATATGTAGATATATGTATACATGTACATACACATATATATTTATATACATATTTATATGTATGTGTAATAGCCAAAACGTACGTACTGCAGATCTTCGCACTATCAAAAAATATGTCTCACATTCCTAAGAAGAGCCAAATGCTGATAGTCTTATGAAATTGTATTGCAAATACTCACAGAACCACGCACTAAATCAACGAAAAAACAATTCTGCTGTACCAAGAAACAAATGTTCAAAGTTGCTCTAGTCTTGCAATCGAAGTAATGTTCAAAAAACCATTCGGTCAAGTAGTAAATCCACAGTTTATTGTGAGCGCTTTCACGACATGTAACTGTGGCTTCATCAGACAAACCGTTTTTGAACATTACTGATTGCAAGACTAGCAACTTTGAACACTTGTTTCTTGGTACAGCAGAATTGTTTTTTCGCTGATTTAGTGCGTGGTTCTGTGAGTATTTGCACACAATTTCATAAGACTATCAGCATTTCCTCTTCTTAGAAAATGAGACATATTTTGATAGTGCAAGATCTGCAGTAATGCATCGGCTTCCTCCAACCTGGGTTTTGGTTTACTTGCATTTACTTTTGCTGGGATTTGGTCTTCAAGGAGGTTTCTGTTTTATATATATATATATATATATATATATATATATATATATATATATATATATATATATATATATATATATGTGTGTATATATATATATATATATATATATATATATATACACACACACACACACATATATATATATATATATATATATATATATATATATATATATATATGTGTGTGTGTGTGTGTGTGTGTGTGTGTGTGTGTGTGTGTGTGTGCATCACATGGCCATAACATTGTACTGGAGTCATACAGCAGCAGCAATAGTTACAACCTCTTACTGCTAGGGGAGGTCATGTAAGTGTTGCAGGTGTAAATGTGGAATGCTGCTACAGTAACAGGGGTTGTGTTAACAGACATGTTGTGTGGAAAGTCACTTTTGATACTGACAGGTACACCATCAGTTACTAACAAACATCATAAGATCATCATAGTAAAGTACCACACTAATCACAGTAGTCATCCTGTGGAATACAGCAGAGACATGAACAATAAATGGAACAGTCTGACACAATCTAGTAAGTGCAGAGGTATACATTGACTTCCTTAGTGCAAGATGTGTGTACCAAGCGTGACAAAGTGGATGTTGACAGCCATGTAAATGGGGATATCACAAAAATACTGGAATAGATAAGCTCACAGAGCTGATGCATTCATACACTCCTGTCATCCTAACACATATTAACCAGAGGAGTAGAGGTCTCAAGCCCACATACTATACACAACTTACTCACATACATCTGTACACCATCCCACTGCTTTTTTGGACATGCACTACAGTTATGGTGGGCAGGCAACAGTTCATCCGAGAAATATCTGGACATAACATCACACTAGGTAAATACAGTGAGCCTCTAGGCATGTCAGAAAGCACTGTGCAAGGTACAGGCAGACTGCCACAACACTGTCCCAAGTGTCCTATGGGGGTATACACATGTACTTGCAAATATAGTAGGCACTGCAGGCAGGTAACAGCATGGAGTAACAGGCACCAGTGTAAAAGTGCATACCCATGACCATCCGAACGCAGTCAGAATCACATTAAGGTAAGCCTAAGTAATATTACAGTATACGTACTGTGTGAACAACACCACCCTCATATGTACCACTTGCACAGTAACCCTACATATAGTCAGCCAATACACAGTGTAGTCTGATGCCTGACTGTGGTATGGGACATGTGTCAGTCTTGCCCTACAAATATGTACACTGATAGGGCACCATAACCTGGGGCAGCATGCAACATCAGATAGAATATGACCAAGGACATTGACATCTACCGCAGTCTGTACACAGGCCAGGTAAAATATTCACAATATACACTCTGTCAACAATCACCATAGGTACACAGACCTCACTACTGTACACACTACAATAGAATGTCCAGGTTTTGTACTCAAATATGAGGCTAACTATAAATAACATGTCTAGCACTCTGATATCTCAATAACTTGTTACCAGGTATGATACCAGTAAATAATGATGTACTGTAGATATGCACCTCTTACTGCATGACATATGGACAAAAGGTGGCAAACGTGGGGGAGAGAGGCCAAAACACAGCACCAGTATTGACATATTACTGTGATAATCTGAACATTACCTGGTGTAACATGGTTTGTTGGGTCAAATCTCTTCTGAGGGATATGAAGTCAGTAACTCTCATGAATGTCAGAATGTACTGACTGCAATCATCAGAGTATGCTACTCCATTATCTACAGATAGGAAATGTGTGAGTAACAAAGCACATGTAAGACTCCAAACTCTGGACAGTCTGCAGATAGCCCTACAGGTAAAAGTTTCCTCAACCACATAATGCTGTCATGCCAGACTTCAAACCATGTAGAACAGCCATATCCACACAAACCAATTAAACCAACATTACTTAAAATGTAGGACAGCAATACTTACATTCTGTCTTCATGTCTGGAACTTCCCCCTCCTGTTTGTTGGCCTGTCTCCACAGTGTATGTTGTAAGAGGTATATCCAAATACCCTCTGTGATGCTGTTTGTCAAACACCCACATGAAGTCCTGCTCACAGTGAAAGAAAAGGGCCAACACCCACATGAAGTGCTTAGTTATAAGAGTGTGTTTCCATGCAATTGGCTATAGGAATGATACCATGGCTGTTCCACATGCAATTAGCTAGTCAGAGACTGCAATTTGTGCACAGGCCATCAGCTGAACATGAGCATAACTTACAAAACCCAAGCTGCTGCCTAAGCAAAGCAGGTGTACTTTTTCACATCCACCAGGGAGGGAGTGAGAGAGACAGACAGAGACAAAGTAAGAAAGGAATGGAGTGGGGAAGTAAGAGCCAAGCATGTTTGTGTATGATCCATGTGTGGAGTGTGGTATCTCGGCATTATGATGGTTGCCTATATTGTGTACTAATCCATACTGTCACATGGTAATTGCACATGGCTGTACACATTTATGGCTGAGGATTGTCAACAACAATCTCTACAATGTTTGGAAAATGTTGGCCATGTAATCTTGACAATGGGACATGTAACTCCTCAATATAATGATGTGTCAAATCCCACACTGAATGGACCCTGTCATTAGACAATCACCCCAACAGGATAATGATAATGCACACACAAACACACACTTGCCAGTACTTTTTTAAACCCTTACTTGACCATGTAATGCTATTACATTGTTATGTAGTTATTGCACACGCCACAGAGCTTACATGTTGGAGAGCTGTCCAAAGGTATCCTTGAAGGTGAGGGACATCAGCAACTGTGATAAAGGATGGATAATGGAAGTGTAGTACATGCGACTGTCCACAAAAGCAGGTGTCAAGGAAGACATAGCCATACTTCCTCAGGGAATCACACACATTATCACAGGATTAGAAATCCTACCTAGCTAGTTTGTTACACTACAGTATTACATAGTTATCACACTCGCCACAGAGTTTATCAGACTGATATATGACCAAAAGGTTATTTCAAGGTGACTGACATCAGCAGGCATGCTACAACAGGGCAATGGGAGGTGTAGTGAGTGTGAATGGCTTCAAAATAATTAATACACACACACACACACACACACACACACACACACACACACACACACACACACACACACACACACTTGCCAGTACTGACATGCATGGGGTCATTGCTTCACAGGAGTGTAGTAGTTCACTGTGCCAGAAGGCTGTACAAGGCTAGGCAAAGGGAATACCCTGGCATCAGGCCTCATGACAATGGTGTCTAGTGTAGCTCAGGGGTGTAGTCTCTGGATTGGCCCACACAGATGGGTACTGTATTCACCATTCACTCATCTGGGTTACTATTGTAGGTGGCCAGTGCTGTGCAATGCTTGCCATGTAAGTTATCTAAATTCCATAACATGGACAGTGTCTGGGTTGTGCACATGTCCCACATGCATGTTCTGTGACATGTGGAAGTGTACTTGGGCTCTCTGGGGCATGTTGTTTGGACAGATTATCATCTGATGTGGCATTCATGAACTCATGTGGTGAGACCTGGCTATGGAACTGAGGTCATGCCTGCACCTACATTGACAGCATGATACAGGTATTCAGTGGAGTTAGTGGCATCTGTCCATACAGGGCATGTGTATCGGACATGGTATTCCCTTCGTGGGTTACATTTGCAGACTCTACAGTTGTTGCAACACTCCAGTGTGGAAACATAGCATAGGACCACTGTAAGCACTTATTTGCCTATAGTAGGATGGAACAGGGTGCCATGTCCTTTTACTTGCTGGATAACACACACTCAGTCAGGAGATGTTACACATCACAGTACATTCTGATGTTAGTGGCAGTGTTGTGGTCAACAGGCATGTAGTCCACTACAGTCACACCGTGGTTACTATCTGTGGACAATTTGCAGGGAACTACCAATATAGTGGTTGTTCCCTAGCCAAGTGGGCTTGTTTATGAGACATGGGTGGAGAGTGCTCTCTGAGTAATACAAGGTTTGTCTATATTGTTCACTGATCTATAATGTCACATGTAGGGCTATGGATTGTCTACACCAGCCTCTCTGCTGTTTGACATGTGTTGTCTTTGTAAGGCAGACATTGTGACATATAGTAGGCCCTCAATATAATATAATAATTTAGCAAAACACACCCTACAATGCATCCTGTCATTACACAATCACAGGAACCTCCACACAGGATACTGATGACAAACACAGACTTGCCAGTACTGAGATTTAACCCCCTACCTAGCTATGTATTGCTACTACAGTGCACTGCAGTTATCACATGTACCATGGAGCTTATTAGATAAATATTGTCCCAAGGTACTTCTAAGGTGAAGAACATCACCAGCCCTTGTAAATGCTCGCATTGGGTGATTTAGTGAGTGAGAGATCCCAAAAACAGTTTTACCCTAATCACACATTTGGTTTGCCAGGGGTGAGGTTCAAACCTCTATCTAACAACCTTTATGGACCATTATGTTACACATTTACTACATGCACCACTGACCCAAACTGGTATAGGCTTCGCAACAGATACTTGTAAGGTGGATGATATCTGCAGGACTGCTAAATTCAGGCACTGTGATGTGTACTGGCTGTATATGGGGACAAAATCTTTGAGGTACACACACAAACACTTGCCACAGATGAGATTCAAACCCATAGCTGTGTAGTTACTACTACTAAATTGTTCCACATTTATGGCATGCACCACAGAGCTTATAGGGCTCACTTTTCTCCAAAGGTCTATTTCAAGGTAGATGACATCAGTAGGCTTACTAAAGATGGGTAATGGGAGGTGTAGTGACTGTAAATGGCCTCAAAGGCATTACTCGGTACAACTATGCACACACAGAGGGTTTCACAGTTACCATGTCTGGGATTAGAAATCCTACCTAACTAGTACATAATACTACAGCATTACACAGTTATTGCATGTGCCTTGGAGCTTACAGGGCTGCAATTTGTCCAAGGAGGTATTTCAAGCTGATTGACATCAGCAAACTTGCTAAAGTAGGGCAATGAGAGGTGTAGTGACTGTGAATGGCCTCAAAATCATTGATTACTACACACAGAGTTTCACAGTTGCTATGTCTGGGATTAGATTTCCTATCTAACTAATATGTTACACTATAGCATTATGCAGTTATCGCACACACCACAGAGCTTATATGGCTAATTCTTATCCAAAGGTGTATTTCAAGGTGAATGACATCAGCAGCCTTGCTAAAGTAGGGCAATGGGAGGTGTTGTGTCTATGAATGGCCTCAAAATTGTTGATTGTTATACACACAAACACGCACATATTTCACAGTTGCCATGTGTGGGATTAGAACTCTTATCTAACTAGTACATCACACTATAGCATTACACAGTTACCACATGCACCACAGAGCTTATACAGTTAGCCTTTATCCAGAGGTGTACTTCAACTTGAATGACATAAGCAGCCTTGATAAAGTAGGGCAATGGGAGGTGTAGTGTCTATTATGGCCCCAAAAGACATCAGCAGCCTTGCTAAATGTAGGGCAATGGGAGGTGTAGTGACTATGATGGCCTCAAAATACTTGATCCCTACAGACAGAGTTTATATGTCTGGGATTAGAACTCCTACCTAAAGTAGTACATCACATTTCAGCATTATGCAGTTACTGCATGTGCCACGGAACTTATAGGGCTAGATATTATTCAAAGGTGTATTTCAAGGTGAATGACTTCAGCAGCCTTGTTAAAGTAGGGCAATGGGAGGTATAGTGTCTATGAATGGCCTCAAAATCATTAATCCCTACACACGCATAGTTTCTATGTCTGGAATTAGAGCTTTTACCTAACTAGTACATCACACTATAGCATTACTCAGTTATTGCACGTGCCACAGAACTTACAGGGATGAATTTTGTCCAAGAAGGTATTTCAAGGTGACTGACAGCAGGTTTGATAAAGTAAGGCAATAGGATGTGTAGTCACTGTGAATGGCCTCAAAATCATTGATCCCTATACACACATGCAGAGTTTCACAGTTGCCTTGTTTGGGATTAAAACTCCTACCTAACTAGTACCTCACACTATAGCATTACACAGTTATTGCACACACCATTGACGTTATAGGGATGATTTGTGTCCAAAGGGGTATTTCAAGGTGACTGACATCAGCAGGCTAGCTAAACTAGGGCAATGGGGAGTGCAGAGTGTGTGAATGGACCATGAACCATTCCTCTGGAAACATACACACAACACTCAGTCACGCATGACTTTACATTTGACAGGATTGGGTATATGACTGCTAGATGAATAATGACTTGTACTGTTATTTTACACAGTTATCACAAGCAGCATAGACACTATAGTGCTGAGAACTACCAGAAGCAAATGTCTACAGTGATAGGCATTGGCACATCATGTGATATTGGTCAATTGGATGTATGGTGGGACAGGCCTCATGATGGGAAGCTCTTTGTCACTGTCTGTCTCTTTCTTCCACACATCTCTGTTTGTGTATGTTTGACCTACTATAGTGTGTTGTCCTTGGATATATGTGTGTATTCCTATCTGATGTGTGTGCAAAGCATGACTGGTATGCAATGTGGTGTTTGTGCACAGAAATTTGTGACTGACAGATATGTATACTCCACTGTTGTTGTCAGACATGGGCTTCATAAGTGTGGGAGCATGCCCAGTATGACTCTTCTGTGTTTTGTTGTCAGACAGGGGCTTCATTTCTCTATGTGTGGGAGCATGCCCAGTATGACCTTCTGTATTGAATGTGTAAATCCATTCCAGGTAGGTTGTACTCCAGTGCAGGCATTTGTGGTCTACACTTACAGCTAGCAACCTGTTTCTGCAGAATATCTGTAGATAGGTTGATACTATGGAGTCACGATGGGCAAAGGATAGTGTGATACTGTAACTAATTGTGTCTGTGCTGCTTGTGCTACATGGTTTTGGTGTTAGCAGAGATACTTAGACATATGTACTGTTTTACACTGTGATGTTTTACGTCATCAACTACTGACAGATATGCGTATTTGCTCACAGTAATTTCCTGGGAAATACAAGATGAATGAAGCTGTGTCCAGTATTGTGGTCTGCAGCCTACATATTCTTGCACAACCATGCCATTCTGGAGGGGGATCTGCAGACACTTGCTGATGGGTCTGTGTAATTGGTCCAACACCTTGGTACTGTGGTGGCTGAGGATCCCATGGTTGTACATCTATCAATGTGACAGAATGGCCATATCCTGCAATGACCATGCCTCTCAGCTGTACAGATTCACACAGGTTACCCAGAGGCTGGGCTCATATATCTGGACATTTTACCTTCACATTGTGGTTTACGAGCAGGCTTGTAGTCACCCATTCCTGGGTTTGCAGGCAGGGATATTATGGACACACATTAGAGTTTCAGACTTCACACCCTTCTTGACATCCATGCTTCTACCCCTCCTCTGTTATTCTATCCTCTTCCTAACATTATGCAAGCAATATATGATAAGTATACTTACAGTTATCACGTCTTCCCAGCAGTATTTAGGGGTTGGTCCACAGTTCATGCAGTAGGACGTGGTGGACATGCTACTGGGATTTGTTGACATGTCCTTGCATGTGTGTTCTGTGGACTGTGTTATGTTGTTATTTGGGACTCCATGAGATAACATACATTGGCAGTATGGGTGAGACACAAGCCTTTTACAGAGAACTGTAGAGCATTTTGTAGTGATGCAGATCATCTGTAGCAGGCCAGTGCATTCTGTCACTCCTACAGTCCCAGGCTACAAGCCACTGGATTCCCCTGGGGTGACAGGGTAGGTGTGCAAGGTGTTAATTGCAATTGTTTCTGTCCTTATTAATCCATTGGTGTGGATACTGGCAGGGTGCTGCTTACAGCTAGGGACACACCTGCATGGGGCAC
The DNA here is from genome assembly GCF_019279795.1 of Protopterus annectens. NCBI lineage: Eukaryota > Metazoa > Chordata > Ceratodontiformes > Protopteridae > Protopterus > Protopterus annectens. The sequence goes on along the minus strand of NC_056741.1, from coordinate 1,706,297,959 downwards.
CTCTTCAGCATGCTGCATTCTGTGTGTATTCCCATACAGAAGTGGGGGTCATATTGTACTCATTCCCAACAGCAGGGATATGTCCTGTGATGAACCTGTGGCTGATGGAGGGTGAGCTGAGTGCATGTGTGCTATGGAAGCTTCTTGCAGCTGACTCACAGATATATGCAGGGCATTCCCCTTATGCTGGCTTGTGCAGGGACATCAGCAATTTCTCAGTACTTCATAACTGTGCCTTTTGTGGTCTGCCAGTGTTTGGCCAGACTACATCAGTTTTCCATACTACACAGACAACTAATGTGCTGCTAACCTGTATGTACAATTTCAAAGGTGTGTCCATTTGACAGGAACACTTTATACACTCTCTGTCTAGGGAACTTCTACCTGTCTACTGTGTACATGTCTGGGCCCACGTTCATGCCATGTCCATCTTACAGAAGGTGACAGATATTACATCCAAATAATTAGTATGGATTATTGCTTTGTTGGGTCTTGCTGGGATGCATTGTGTTTGGCACTGCAGTTGTCAGAACTTGGCCCTGTCAACAACCCCAGAACACAATCCTCCATGCCTACATGCTGACCACTTCCACACAATATACAAAACACAACAACCTAACACACAGAGCCCTGCATATTGTACATGTGCAACAATCTATTCTGCTAATTTGGCCAGCTCAGGTAATCTGTGCTCCACTGTTATTATACCCACACGTACATGTTACTACACTTCTATGTAAAAAAAAAAAAATGAAAATATCCAAACCCAGAAAAAGCTGAATGGAGTAAATAACTAAGAGCACTGCACCAAAAATAAAAATCCAACAGTTTTATTCCACCACGATAAGAGTTTAGTGCTTTCGTCAAAAGTACATAAAATTGACTTCTTCAGAACACTTCTACATAGGATTGGGGGGGGCACACCTGACAACTGTAAACATTTGCTATGACTGCACTAGTATTTCAGGTACTCTACTGGCTTCCACTTCATTCTGTATTCTGACCTATCATGCAGACTAGAGGCAAATCAGTGTAGCAGAAATCTTCGGTTTTATTGACCTACATTTCAGTTTCAGACTTCTTACCCTTCAGAACTAACATCCAACTGCCTGACCTGTTGTAGTCTGACTGTGTAGGTCTGGAGGGGAGCTTTTCTCCATTGCCATCAATTAGAGGCCTTAGCACAGCCTTTCTTTGTAGTCATCTACACCTGTCCTGCTGGCTGAGACTGTTGTTGGGTATGTGAGCCTCACTAACATCCATGTGTGTATCCTATGGACACACATTTGACCCACCACATGTCCTACAGTGGGACTTTTCAACTTGTCTAGTACTGCCTACTGTGTTGACACCCGTATTTGTTATGGATTTCTTGCTGCCCATATAGGTGTCTACTATCTGCTGCCATCCCATTCAGCCACCCGATTCCCTTGTATGCTCACATCCATACCATAGATAGAAGTAGCAGAACATACTACTCCATTCAGCAATTGATAGGGAGAGTGACTTACCTTGTGGCTGTATTGAGGATGGTGCTGGAGGGCTGACTATGTCAGATGCACAAAGTACACTCCCGATACATGGTTAAGCACGGGTAGTGTCATGATTGGCATCCCTTTTACTGTATGTGTGAGTCAGAGAGAGGTGTCATTCCCTGGGTTCCTACCATGTCAGTGCATGTGCTATGCGTTGCCTCTTTGCCAAGGCCTGGGCATACTGGGAATGCTTCCTTCTTCCTACAGAGGCAGGCTCAGGTTGTTCCTCCTCTGAGTCAGTCTGTGCCTGTGCTGGCCTTGGCAATTGTGGGGGGCAGTGTGGCCCTTCCTCATGCTGTTCCTGCTGCAGCTCTTTCTGCAGGATCATATTGTGTAGCATGTCACATATAATGACAATTTGCATACATGTAGCTGGAGAGTACTGCAAGGTTCCACCAGATATGTCCAGGCACCAGAACCATGACTTGAGCATCCCAAACACATGCTTTATTATGATTCTGGTTTATGCATGTGCCTCATTATGGAGTTCTTGTTCAGGTGTGTGTGCATTTCTGATGGGTGTCATTAGCCAAGGCACCAGTGTGTAACCAGCATCCCCCACTAGGTGGCCATATGAGATGTTCCCACTGGCAAATCTCTGGTACAGCTGCATCATATGCCAGATGTGGGAGTTGTGATAGCTTCCAGGGCTGCCAGCACACTCATTCATTATAATGCCCTGGGCATCACTCGTGACCTGGTAGTTGATGGAGGAGGAAGCCCTTGCAGTTTATGTAGACCCTACCTTGTTCACCGGGTGGTACTTTGATGTGTATGTGCATGCAGTCTATAGCACCCACTATTTCAGGGTATTCTGCTATTTGGTGGAAGAGATGCATATTGCTGGTCAACACCTCACGGGTTTTGTGTAAATATATGCTCTCACTAGGATGTGCTGACATGACATCTAGGAACTGGTGGAGTACCCTGGATGCTGATGCCTGTGAGATCCCTATGATATCCCCAGTTGGCCTTTGGAAGGTACCTGTGGCTAGTATTCATAAACCTACTCATACCTTGGTATCCACTGGGATGGGTTCCCCTCTGTTGGTTCTGTGTGTGAGGCATGGCCAGCACAGCTCAACAGTTTGCTGTAGGAGGTCCCTGTCCACCCTATAGCACTCCACTATTTCCAGTTCATGTAGCCCCTGATAGGTTACCCTGGGTCTGTACACTCTTCTCCTTCTCCTCACTGTGGGCTGGTCATCAGCATTCTCATCCTCATCACCCTCAGCCTCTTCCACATATTGATTTATGAGAGCAAAAGCAACCCATATCATTTTGTTGCTTTTGTTAGGTAAAATTTCCCTGTTTGTGTACACTGGTGGTGTAGAGCTTGTGGGAAAAAACTGAGGGAAAGGTGTTTCCATAGTTTGTAGTAGTGTGCTGACATGGGCTGGGCTGCTGCTTGTGTAATTGTCTGATTCTGATACATTTCACCTGCCAGGTATGCTAGTCACCTTGATTACATTCTTACTGCTGTTTTCCCTTCCCATTGCCTTCCTGTTTAAGCCCCGAGGCACGCCGTGCAAACCCAGTGCTCAGATATGAATGAAGCTGCTATTTCCTGTGTTTTTTTTTTAACTCGGTGTGCAGCGCACACACCCATTTAGGCAATGTAAATACTGCTAGGCAGCTTCAGACACACCCCCTTCCTTAGCTGTGCTTAGCTAAGGGCAAACATGGGCTACAGAGCTCCAATAAGCTTACAGCATGCATGACACACCCATTTATAAAGTCATATAGCTCTTAGGCTTACACCATGGTATTACTGCACCTACATGGTTGGGTGCATGCTAGCACTGAGGGGAAATCTGTGATTCTGTATCATGGCCCTCATTTATATAGAACTGACTGCTAATGCATAGTTACAAAACCGACACTCAGCTTTCCCCCTTAGCAACCACTATTGCATGGTCTTATGTTATGCATGCCATTGACTATTATGGCAAAATGATGATTTTTGGTTTAAAAACTTATTTCCAGCTTTTTTTCTTATTTTCAGGATGATCCCATTTGTGCACCACTGCCTTATGTTTAAATTTCCGAAATCAGCCCAAAAAAATATTTTTTATAATTTTGAAACTCAATTTCATGCCTATGGCCATATATTTGGTGTTTGACATGCCTAACCCTTATAATACATGCTTTTTTATGAGCTGTCATGCCTACGTTCTGTAGTTTGCAGAAATGTATTCAGCTACTGGCTGAATACACTTCTGCAGTCTACACTATTCCTACACGGATGCCTGCCTGTTTCCTGGATCACTAATTCAACTTATTTGCATGGTTTTCATTAGCAAATGAGGTAATTATCATGCAGTAGCTGTCTCCATGCAGGAATAGTGCAGAAGCACTCATTCACATCCCGGGAGCTCATTCCTGGATCGCATGTCAGCCATATTGCCTACAGCAGCTCTTGCACTATTCCTGCATGCCGTGCAGAGCTTGCTGAATCCTGGGGCCTGACTTATTAACAGTAGGAACTGATGACTTCATATCCTTATAACATAGGTGAGTTTTAAAGTTAGAACAATTCTTCATAGTTTCATAGTTTCATAGTTTAGTACTAGGCTATCTGCCCTGGGGCATTTGTAAGCCTAGCCATAGTGATGTGGCTTTCGCCACCCCATAAAATGGTACAAAATGCACAGAATAGATTTAGAATACTGTGCCTCTGTCTAGTAGTGACACAGTGAAGGTCTCCTTATATAATAGAATTAGTTTACTGTGCCCCTGTCTAGTAGTGACACAGATGTGACCCCTGGGATAAACTTATAATCTCCCATCCACTCATCAAGATTTCCCTTGAAGAGAGTCAGTGAGGGGCTCTGCCTAACATGAACTGGGATCCTGTTCCAGAGCATGGGAAGCCTCTGGGTTATGAATCTATCCCTCCAGCATGTCCTATTCATACTTGCGCCAAGGTTTAAGTCTTTAGCTCTCGTGGTTCTGATGGATTTGGATTTTTTGAGGTGGAGCATGTCCATCAGTTCCTGATTGGACATGGCTTTGTACGTCAGGCAGAGATCACCTCTGAGCAGGCGGTATGCTACTGAATAGAGCTGGAGTTTCTTTAGTCTGGCAGAATAAGACATATGTTGGAGACCCTTGATCCTCTTGGTGAGGTACTTTTGTGGTCTCTCCAGCTGTTGCAAATGCCGGGTGAGGTACATACCAAATGGGGCATTGTACTCAATCATGGGTCTGATGAGGGAGGAGTATAGGGGTACAATGACATCCTTGGATCTGGATGTGAATCCCTTCATGATAAGGTGTGCAAGATACAATGTTTTTCTAACCACTTTGGCAACGTGGGTGTCAAATGAGAGGTCGCTGTCGACTTAGGTCCCTAAGTCTCTGATTACCTTTTCCGTACTCAGTGGGTTGCTGTCTATGTGATAATTTGTGGGTACTTTGTTTTTCCCAAAGGGGATGACTATACATTTTTTGGCATTTAGTTTAAGGCCATGACTCCGGCACCAGTTGCCCGTTTCTGTGAGGCCTTTTTGTAGGATGTATGTGTCCGCTGGTGTATCGACTATGGCGCCTAGTTTGCAGTCATCTGCAAACTTTGTCAGCCACAACCCTCCCATGTTTGCTTTAACATCTGATAAATAAATGCCGAACAAGAGGGGTCCCAGGACAGATCCCTGTGGGACACCACTTGTGACTGGCTTTGAGTCTGACATTGCTCCAGCGATTTTAACTTTATGGGTTCTGTCCTTTAGCCAGTTTGCAACCCATCTAGTGACATAAGGGTTTACATTTAAGCTGTTGAGCTTATCTATGATGCCTGAGTGGGGTATTGTGTTGAAGGCCTTAGCCAAGTCCAGGTAGGCTGTATGGACTGCTTTGCCCTCATCAATGGCTCTAGTGACTGTTTCAATAAAGTCAACCAGGTTCAAAATGCAGGATCTGCCCTTTACAAAGCCGAACTGGGTGGGGGTCAAGTGTCTGTAGGTCCCCGATGTCTCTGTTTATGAGTTCCATAATGATTCTTTCCATAGCTTTGCAGACCAGGCTGGTTAAGCTTATGGGGCGGTAGTTCCCAGGGTCTGTAGAGGTACCCCCTTTGTGGAGTGGGACCACTGTTGCTGTATGCCAGTGTTCAGGTACATATCCTGTAGTAAGGCTAAATTTAAATAGCATTTTTATGTGCAGGTTTAGCTCCTCTTGGAGTTCACATAGCACGCAACCCAGGATACCGTCAGGTCCCATTGATGCTGTGTTTTTAGCTTTGCTGAGAGCAGCTCTCACCTGGACATCTGAGATGACAGGGAGATTACATACAGCTGGGATAAGTATTTCTTCTTTTGGGGGTGAGGGAGGGGAGATATTTGCACTGAACCTGTCAGCCAGAATGTTGGCAATATCTGCGGGTTCAGTGTATTTTTTGTTGTTGTGAACTAACTCTGAGCATATCTGAGGGTTTCCGCCCAGGTTTCTAACATAGCTGAAGAAGGCTTTGTGGTTATCTTTAGTGACCTTAGCGATTTTTCTCTCAAAGTTGGCCTTGGATGTTTTTATGAGAGAACGTAGTTTTCTGCTAGTGTTGATCAGAGATGTCTTCCCTTTATGGGATTTTGCTCTGTCATGCAGTAGATTCCTTCTTTTGTTATACAATTTGTTTATGGCTGAGGACCACCAGACAGAATGCTTGCCTTTGGTGGAGAGGGACTTGGATTTATTTGGGATTGCATGAGCCATGCATTCTTGGAGATGTCCATAGAAAGCATTTGTGAAGGATTCAGCATTGTGGGATGTGGTATCCACTGGCCCAATGGGCTTAAAGGATACCATCTCAGTCTTATGAAGAGTGAAGTCTGCTTTTGAGAAGTTTTTCACTGTGGTCTTTTGTGCTGGGGGTGGAGGTGGGATATGTATATCCAGGGTGATTAGTTTGTGGTCAGATCTCACTAGTGAGGTGTATACCTCCGGTGTGGAGCATTTTGTCCCCATGTTTGTGATGATCAGGTCTAGTATATTATCTCCCCTAGTGGGAGAGGTGACTAGTTGTTCCAGTGCATTTGAATTTATGAATTCCAGGAACGTTTGGGCTAGGGTGTTAGGGCTAGAATAATGTACCCAATCTATGTTAGGGTAGTTGAAGTCTCCCAGTATGATGGTATTTTGTGATGCATTCATATCCTCCAATGTCTTCAGGAAGGCTGAGTGGGTTTCCTGAGATTGGGAGGGTGGTCTGTAACATGCTACCAGTTGTATAGCAGTTTTGCCTATGGTTAGTTGCACCTGTATGGTCTCCGATGCTTCATGTGTTGCTACTAACCTGGAGGTGTGGGTGTCCTTGATGAATATGGACACTCCTCCTCCCTTTGTGGTTCAGCCCGGGTTTTGGGGCCGAAAAGCATGATACGAGGTATAGTCTGGTAGTGCTGGGGTGCTCTCAGGAGCCTTGAACCAGGTTTCAGTTACTGCACAGACGTCAATGTTCTCCATAGTGAGGAGTGCATCTAGTGCCTGCATCTTGAGATTTAGACTTCTGGCGTTGAGCAGCATTACCCTTAGTTTTTTTCCATTTTTTTTATCTAAGGAGGTGGGTTTGTCTTTTGAGCCTTGCCTAAAAAAGGCACTATGGGGGTGGCAAGAGCCTTAGCCAATATCCGGAAGCCCAGTGTTGAGAGGTGCAAGCCGTCCATTGCAAAGCAGCGTGGCTTGTCCAACATGTCATCCCAGGCAGACAGACATTGGATCCCCTTAGAATGACACCAGTACTTGAGCCAATTATTAAAGCTGATCATCTTGTCTTCATATTGTGGCATAATTCTTGGTGAGGGCAAGATGCTGCTCAGGGTCAGGGTCATACCAGCCTGGGCTACATAATCAGAGAGCTCCTCTATGTCTCTTTTCATGTAGTCCAGGGAGGTACGTCTCAGGTCATTTACGCCAGCATGGACAATGACGGAGTCATATTTGTACTTGCTTTGGAGTGACCTGAGTGCGTGTGTTATGTGGCGGATCCTAGCTTCCAACAGGCAGCTCACAGTCACCCTCTCCTTGTTCAGCCTAGTAAGCAGGACATCAGTGTGTCTGACTATAGAGTCACCTATTACTAGTGTATCAGGCATGGTGTTTGGCCTTAAGGGCTGTGATTGATTGACACACTGATTTATTGAAGTATGTGTTGCATGTGTTTTGTTTTGAGGTGGTGGATTTTAGGATGTCTGCTTTGGGAGCCTCTGTTGTTTTGGTAAGTTTTTTTATTAGAGCCTTCCAGTATGTCTTTGTGTTTTTATGTGTTTGGTTTGCAGTTGAGGTAGGTCTACGTGGGACTGGGTTTGCTGTGTGTGTGGTTACCATCTCCTCCTGTCTGGTCATGCCAGCCCTGAGTTGTGAGAGTTCAGCCTCCAGTTTGGCTATATAGTTTCATCTCTCACATGTATTTGTGTTTGCTGGGAGGAGGAGAGGGTTGTCTGTGTACATGAGACAATTGTAGCATTGTCTCAAGATACCCAGATTAACCAGCTGAACTGGAGAGGACACCAGTACTCTACCACTCGACATGCTAGAACAGTATAAAGGAGTGCTGTGCCTTTAAGGGAAGTGGATATTCACATGGGGTGGTAGGTGGATGTAGTGCTTACTTAGTATGAGAGTGCTTACTTAGTAGAGAAGTTTTGAGAACAAGTGCTAGGCTTATAATATAGCAAATAGTCTGATTATACTAAGAGTAGAGCTTCCTTAAGGGAAAATTTGAAGACCAGACTTGGCGGAGCCAGAAGAAGTTTAACCTTGTTTAACCAGTGCTGCGCTATGTGCACAACCACGCAAAGCCATGCAAATGCAGATTTTAAACAGGGAACTTCAAAAGAGCTAGAAATGGTCCAAAACAACCAATTACTACAGCTCTTGTACTGAGGTCACTTCCTACAGGGACAGGTGGCTGCTCAAGGCTCCCCACTCCCACTGGTGAGCAAAGAAACTTCCTTCTATCCAAGTAAGGTAATGGACAACACAGGAACTACACCACAGCCCAGAATACAGCAAAGCCTGTAAACTGGTCTAAACTAGTCGAGGAGAGGTGGGAAAACAAGGATTATTTTTTTGTTTTTTTTTTTTGTTTTTTGATAGAAACACACAGAAAATGCAGAAACAGTAATAAATCAGTTACACAGGCTAGCACACTTACGTGGGCAGCCTCAACAGTTAAATTAAACAAACAAACAACAAACTTTCGATCAAATTCGACTAAAATGTAACTTTTAAGTGCAAATATTAAATAATGCAGCAAACAGCTAAAAAACAGTTTAAGCTTGTTTAGGGTAAGCTAGAGAAGGTATTTCAAGTAAAAAACAGCAAAGATACTTAAATCCAGAAAGTAGTCACTTTTCTGAGTTCTCTGTAGTTAGGACCACTCTGCAGGACCACGAGGAGCTTATCTGAGTAGTATAGCCAGAAAAAAACACCCAGAGGTGGATTTTAAACAGGGAACTTCAAAAGAGCTAGAAATGGTCCAAAACAACCAATTACTACAGCTCTTGTGCTGAGGTCACTTCCTACAGGGACAGGTAGGCTGCTCAAGGCTCCCCACTCCCACTGGTGAGCAAAGATACTTCCTTCTATCCAAGTAAGGTAATGGACAACACAGGAACTACACCACAGCCCAGAATACAGCAAGGCCTGTAAACTGGTCTAAACTAGTCGAGGAGAGGCAGGAAAACAAGGATTATTTTTTTGTTTTTTTTTTGTTTTTTGATAGAAACACATAGAAAATGCAGAAACAGTAATAAATCAGTTACACAGGCTAGCACACTTTAGTGGGCAGCCTCAACAGTTAAATTAAACAAACAAACAACAAGCTTTCGATCAAATTCAACTAAAATGTAACTTTTAAGTGCAGATATTAAATAATGCAGCAAACAGCTAAAAAAACAGTTTAAGCTTGTTTAGGGTAAGCTAGAGAAGGTATTTCAAGTAAAAAAACAGCAAAGATACTTAAATCCAGAAAGTAGTCACTTTTCTGAGTTCTCTGTAGCTAGGACCGCTCTGCAGGACCAAGAGGAGCTTGTCTGAGTAGTATAGTAGAAGAGGTTCATCACCAACATAAGATCGGAAATCCGGTAGCGCCTTTAAAATTCTCCAGTTGTTTCTGATTTCTTTCACAGATCTTGTATATACATTATAAGTAGACAAATAACATATGTTAATATCCTTACAAATGTTTATTCATATGTCCATTAATACTATTTATATTACTAGAAAAATATGTTTTTCTTATGCTATCTCTATTTATGACTATTTCATCTTTAATTGTATTTAATAGAGTAGAATTATATTCTCTATCTTGAAACTCCATTTGTTGTTGTAAACAATTATTATTCTATTCTATTATAACAATTATTATTATAACAATTATTATTCTATTGTAATTGTCTTGCCTTCATGCAACTACATTATGATAAAACTGGCACCCGGATTTACTATTCCTCTGTGCAGGACTAGCTTAGTCTTGCACGGAGGTGGCCATTTAGGAGCAGGACGGCAGCGCGCCATGCATAATAATGAGACATGCTGCCTGATATCCTAGGCTTACATGGAGAGTGTAAGAGTGCAGGGGGTGTGTTTGAGAGCAGAGCTCTCAGAATATACACGCCCCTGCAATGAAAAACAGCAGAAAGGGGTCAGAAATGAGCAAGACTGCTCATAGGTATCCGCATATCCCCACCAACTGTCCCCCTTGTGTACAACAGCAACAGTATATAAAACAAAATGAAGAAACCCTATATTTTTTTTTTTACAAATCCAATTAATGCTAATCGTATGTGTGTGGGTGTGCCCATCACTTAGCTACGGTTAATGCAGCTTAAATGGCTGAAGAGGATAACAAGGAAGATCTATGCAAACGAAGAAGCATAGCAATAGTGTAGTGGGCAGAGCATTTGCCTTACGAGCAGGCATTCCCAGTTCGAGTCCCACAGCAACACATTCCATTTTCCATGGCAAAGCACGGTATGAGTAATATTTATGTTGCATAACCCACTAAATAACATATTTTCATGAACCAGAGTACTGCAGTAAATGCACATGTGAGGTGTCAGTGTCATAATGAATAAGGCACTAGTAAGCAGGTTTAAGCACAAATAATCAGTAGTAAGATATTTAAGCACTAGTAAGCAGGCTTTAGCCTGTTTGTGCGGCAGTAAACAATACCTACACTGGTAATGAAATTCTGAAGCTAACTCTCTGTGAGCAGATGTAACAGCATGTTAGCAGTGCTTACCATCGTGCAAACCCACTTACAACTGCTCAAAAGTGCCTTAACAACTCTGTATCCAGTGGCCCTTGGTCTGCCCATCAACAAAATAAACTTGCAGGTCTCAAACACAGGACCCTATACACCATAGCAGTGGCAGCTGGTGACTTCAAATTAAAGGGGGGCTGCAAGAGACAGCTGAATGGGTGGGGCCAATAGGAAGGGGTGTGACCAACTCGAAAGGGGTGGAGCTATGCTCAAAACCACAACAACTGGAACTTTAATGAAATACGCTGCCCTGGGTGCCAAACTGTCATTACAAGAGTCCAATCAAGACAAAATGAAGCATAGAAGAAAAAAATATTTCAATGCATTGGCTACATGACAACTTACTTAATATCTAGATGGAAACACAAAGGTTGTGAGGCATGAAAAAATAAATTACTTTTTAAATACATTACTGGAATGCCAGTCAAAATCAAGTATAAAAAAAGCAAGCAGCACTCAGCTCAAACCACTTCTCCTTGTACTGCTGTTCTAATTATAATTTATATTCAGCTTTATAAAATTACCAAGTAACATGCTGAAAGTAGCAATTTCTGTGATACCCCCACTTGTAAAAAATGTTTCTTATCCAAAAAAAACCTGCTGCCTACAACAACTATCTACTTGTTTCATGGAGAACACATGATCAAAGTAAAAAATGAACAGCGAACAAGAAATAAGCTCAAGATAAATTGCTTAAAGGATTACTGCACAAGTTATGGACCACACATGATAGATTGGCATTCTGTTTAGTTTACGGTTACGGGTAAAGCCTGCAAAGATAACTGCAAGTCTCCAACAAATGTAATGAGCTTCTGAAAATACTGTAATCCTGTCCTTTATTACAAATACTATCATATGCATTTCAATACCTAAGGCTTATTCATTATCTAGTTATGTAAATATTCTCTGCATGGCAACAATGAAAAGGCTTTCAAAGTTGGTAATTCTTTAACAGTATGCTTATTAAAGCTTACTTGCATCTTACAATCTCCGACAAGTTTACCTGATGGTCATTAAAGCATTGCTACTTTAATACAGAGCAACAGGGCACTGCAACAGCATGCATTTTCTGAATAATAAAAAGCATAAATCATCAGTATAAAAATATGACAGAAAAACAGAACATTCTGTAAAATCACGGACAGATGAAAAGCCACGGTCATACTTGTGGTCTACCTTGGATGGGGTAATACTCTGCACACTTATGCTGCATAACTGCTCCTTGCCTTGCTTGGACACATCCAGAGCCAGTACAATGGGGAATGTAGTGCAACAAGTAGGTCACAGTTTGAAATGTCTCTGGCTGATGGTGATGGCTCTGACACTCATACCTCACAACCTCAGAGCAAGAAATCTGGACAAAGCCATAGATAGAAGTGGGACACAGGGCCAAAAATAAAGACAATTTTTAAATATTGCTCTTATAAACTTAGAAAGATAATGGAATAGTAGTAGGTCTTGCATTAGTATGAATTTTTGAAGGGTATGAAATCTGAAACTCAAATGTCTGCCATTACTTTCTAACTTCAATCTTAATGATTTGCTACTAATTTGCCAGAAAACCACAATTTTATGAAAAACAGACCAAATATGTTATGCAAAAATATAAAATTGCCACGCAATACAGCTGTGAACCTGTCAAAGAAGGGACACCTTTTTAAAATCAGTACTGTTAACTTGAACAGCTGACAAAATAAGAGCATCTAAATGCATTTCTGAAATAAAAGTAATCTATAACTCTGATCATTACATTTATTTATAATTGTAAACCCTCCACGTTTTCCTCCAAAATTGCCATTTTGCAGAGGGATTATTAAGGAGAAAGCAACATTTTGAGCTAAAATTGGAGACAGTTGAGAGGTTTGGATATTCCTAATTCTATAAAGCAATTTATTTACACGTACCTCTCAACCTCTTAATGCAGGAAATCTGGATATGGCCAAATATATTGGGGGAACATACAAACAGTACTAAAAAGACAGTTGATAGAATAACAGGTCTTGCTTTAGCATGCATTTTTCTGAAGGTTATGATGTCTGAAACTCAATGTCTGTCATTATTTAGTGACTTAATTCCTAAATGATTTGGCAGAAAACCACAAATTTTATGAGGAACAAACCAAAAATAAGAAGGAAAAATCTATTCATTCTGCAAAAGTCTGGACAGTTGAGAGGTATAGTTCAGCCAGGGCTGTCTGAGTTTGCTGCCCTTCTCCCCCCTCACAAAATCATGGTCCCATTCCAATGTCCCATTCCTTGCTTTTTTCACCCTATTTGCCATAAACACTGTAATGTGCATACTGCTTTACTTCTGCAATGATATGGATTTCCTTTGAAAGTTTTATTTTATATTTTACAGCATAAACCCTAATAGGTATCTGGTAAACAAAGCAATGCAGTCTCACAATGAAAATAGACTTAGCATTAAAACTTCTCTGCCCTTGAAACTCACATTCATTGAAACAGCATTGAAGCCCACATTCAAAGAAAATACATTTTGCCAGTGGCAGATAAAGATTAATTTTGGTCTGTTTTCAAATCATAGGCCCCTTGAACACGAAACATACACATGCTCTTTGATACATTTTCCTGACTGTATTAAATGATATTCCTTGTACAATACAGTACAGTTGAACTGCCCAATTCAGAACATTTCCATCATAAAAGTCTACTCAAACTTCAACAGTCCACCAGTATCAGTAAATATGCACAATTTCTGAAGAAATAAAAGCCATCTAAATTATTCCACATTAAAGAAATTTGTTAACTAATGAAGAGGTTACTGCTAGCAAACAACTTTATATGTCATTGTTTCATCTACAAATAAAGTGCCTGTTGCCCTTGAGGAATAAATTGCTTATGTTGCATTAAAAAATTATAATGCTAGTAATATCATAATAGGGAATGGATAGCAAACTGATAACAGGTTCATAGTTACTAGGTATCTTCGCCAAAGTGGACTGCAGCATCCATCCCTTTAAAGCAGAGTACAGTATCAGCAATGGATCTACCTACTGTGGTAGTAGAACCCACAGCCTTCTGCATCGAAAGCAAGTGCACTAGCTGTTGTGCTATTTACAATGTAAGCAGACTTGGCATAAGCAGCACTAAACGTTTGTTCCCCTGCAGCTCTCAGCTCCTTGTAAAATCTACTGGACACTCAGCTGTATCTCTGAACTTTGCAGCACAAGAAATCTGGACAAAGCCAAAATGCATTTGGGGGGGGGACAACAGCCCAAAAAACAGGGACACATTTTAAACATTGCTTGTATAATGTTGGAAAGTTGCTAAAATAAAATGCTGTGTTACCGCCATACATTTCACTGCCAAGTATAGAACCCAGGTCCCTGTGCTAAACAGCCAGGACAACATACCACTATGCCAAATCATCTATTTTTATGAAAGAAAAGAAGACTGAAACTTAAATGGCTACCATTTAGTGAATTCAGTTCTCACCATAGCTGTCAACATCATCTTAGCACAAAACACCTGAACAAAGCCAATAATGGGGGGAATACAGCCCCCAAACATATTCAGTGAGTTCAGTTATCACCATAGCTCTCAACCTTGGCCCAAAAAAACTGGACAAAGCCAATAATGGGGGAATACAGTCCAAAAAATAGGGACAAATATCCACTGAGGACACCATAGCAAACCCACACAAATACAAAGAGGACATGCAGACTCCACACAGAGGGCATACCAGCCAAGAATCAAACCAGACAACCCATAGCTGTCAGGCAACACTGCTACAACTGCACCACTGCACTACTGTCTGTTTTAAGTGAAAATAATACAGAAACTACAGATTTTATGAGGAACAGAACAAATATAAGGCAAACATCTGTAAATGTTTTAGAAATGGTGGTGGGTAGGGAATTTAGGCTCTTGTCACTTGGATCCAAGGTACAGGGTTCAAGCCTTATTCTCTACCCACCACCATGAAGCAACTGGGGCATTTCACACACACGCATACACATACACACCCCTCTTCGGTCCATCCTGCAGCTTCTCAGCACACCTGTTTCCCGATCATACACCCTACCTGTTTCGGCCATGATCCGATCCTTTTCTTGGTTATGCACCAAATCCATCCTGCAGCTCCCTGATCTTGGTCCTCCATGCTGGCATGATCTGTACCTCCCATCCTAGCCCATGCATACTCTCCCGCAAGATGTGAGTAGGCTGGAGCTTCCACTATTGGCCCAGACTGCATTGCCCGCAGTCTGGTGACCATCTGGTTTGTGTGGTCGTCACTGCACAGATCTCTGGGTTGGATGAGAGGAGTTTACTCCCTTCCCTATCCGAACTGCCTAACTGAGCAGTCTGGAGCTCAGGAATGCCTGAGCATGCGTGCTAAGTGTTCTGGTCTGCCTAACACAGCAGCCAGGAACTTAGCATGCATGCGTGCAGTCTGAGATTTTTTTTTTTTATTATTTTCAAATTTTATTCTATATTTATTTTTTTCTACAGGGACTGCGGGACTTTATTTCACAGTTGGGAGGGCTGCAGTCCTGCAGTCCTATAGCACGAGCCACCCCTGCACCATAGTCACAGTAGTTAACCACCAAGCCATCAAAGAAGTACAGAAGAATGAGGTATTAGCAAACAAGTCCTCACCATAGTAAAAATAAACTTAACTTGTGAAAGGAATCAGTATACAGTCATATGTGCCATAACTCACCAAATAACATAAATATGTGAACTGGATTACAGCAGTAAGGCCAGAAGTGAGGTGTAAGTGTAACAGAGTGTAGAAGTCCCCAATAAAACACAAGGACCCCATAGAGTGTATGTACACATTAATCATGGATATATAAGATGCAATAAATAAGAAATCGATGACAAAAAGGAAATATAATGCAGAGTCTAATGTAAGCAATGCTAAGCATTGCGCAGGCCAGCTTAGGTGGTGTAAGAAATGTGTAGACCAGCCAACTCATTGTGCCCAGTGGTATATCCCTTTAAACAATGTCAACCTTAGGTAAGCAGGTTTGCCCATAGCTTAGCCTTTTCAAAACCGGCCAATCACGGAAAAGTGCGTGAAATCGGCCCTACTTGCAGCACTATGGCAGCAACGAAAGAAGGTGTGCACTTCCAGGTGCAGCTCTAGTGCATCCAGGAGTCCAAGGTCATGGCAGGACTCCTAGTTAAAGACCATCCTCAGAGACTGCTGCAGGGCCAGTACCAGGGCTCCCAATATAAGGTGGAGGCCTGGGACTGTCTCACTCGTGACCTCACCAGTGCCACTGGCATACCCCGAACTGTTGAGCAGGTCAGGCACCACTATGATGACCTGAAGCAGAGTAAGAGGGATCTCTTGGAGGAGTGGCTCCAAGAGGCTAGAGTGGCAAGGGATGTACCAGTTGTGTGTAAGTAACACCCCAGTATGTGTGTAATAATTCCCAGCTTAGGCATATCATGGATAGGTATGGCTAAATATTCCTCTTATGTCCCCCACAGCTGCAATGGAGTGGGCAACAAACCAGGAGGCCCACATCAGTCACCTGGCAAGGTTGTGACATGAGGCAGGTCAGTAATACCTATGCATTTACTGTCATAGGAAATAAAAATAAAAGTAGTAGTAAATTAATTGCTTGTATAAAACCTGTATTGTTCAAGGCAAGTACTGCATACAATAGAGAATATGGCAGGAAAAGTCTCATATTGTTTGTAAGTCAATAAAAGTGTAATAGCCTGACAAAATAGGTCTAACTGCTGGACTGCGTGTGTATATCCTGGTATCATACGGTAATGTAGATATGCAATCATGCAATAGTACTGTAGTATTAAGCACTGTTACCTACACCGTGCACCATAAATTGAATGTGTAGGAATGCCTGAATATGACAGGTATAATCCCCAGAGGCCATTTAGTACAACTGAGAGACACATAGACAGTAAACAGGGAAAATGCAGATAACAAATCCTGAATAGCACATGCAACTGAGATGTGAGCAGTTGTTTTTTTAGTACACACAGCCACGGTTTGAATCCTGCCAGTGGTAGTGGTCTGCATACAGCATAATACCCCACAACTGTACAGATATGTCCAGAATGTCTATTAAAGTGTCCCATATCTGTTGCCTATCAACCTGTCCCCCTGGGAAATCAGTGGGATGATCCCAGGCGTATAGGCAGCAAACAGGAAATACAACTGATTGGCGCACAGCTATGAGAACAAACCTGGCACACCAGCAACTTCCCAATTCCTTATGTGACTAAGAAGCCATGTATGTCCCATTTACACTCAAACTTGTCAAGCTGTGATAAGAGTGTGTACAGTAACAGAGTGAGATGTATGTGCATAATAGTAATGTGGAATCTGGTACTGTGTGTGGGAACATTCAGGTAGTGCTAGCAAACAATCCTCCCACAGGTCTGTCAGATACCAACACTGTGCCCAGAAATACAAGAATGATATGCAGTTGTACTACAACATATAACTGTCTAGGAAATCTGTATAAGAGTGTTGTAATACAAGGTCAGAATGCAAAAGCACAGGGGATTAATAAAACAGAAAGCAGATAGGAGATATACAGCAATATCTATATAGCAGACACAACTGTGATGGACAGTGTTTAAGTTGTAGCAGACACAGCCATGGTCTGAATCCTGGGAATGGAATTAGGCTACATACATATTCATACTCCAAAACTGTACAGATGAGGCCAGAATGTTCAGTATATGTGCCCATATCTGCTGCCTGTCCCCCTGTACCCCTGGTAAGTCTGTGGGATTATCCCAGATATTTAGCCAGCAAACAGGGAATACAAGTGATTGTCAAACATCATGAGAACACACCTGTCACTGTAGCAACCACCAAAACTGTTAGGAGAGTAATATTTCAAGTATGTCCTATCTACACTCCCATGTTGTCAAGCTGTGACCAGAGTGTGTGCAGTAACATAGTGAGATGTATGTGCATAATACTAATGTGTAATCCGGAACTTTGTGTGGCAACAGTCAGGTAGTGCTAACAAACATTGCTTGCACATGTACGTTGGATACGAACACTGTGCTGAGAAATACAGACCATTATAACCTGTACTGGTACTATTCAGTCTGGTATTGTAGGGAATTGTGAGTGTTGCAATTTCTCTGAATAATAAAGTATCACTGGTCACTGTCACCCACACTGTGCTGCATAATATAACTGTGTAGGAAAGCATGTATATGTGTGTGTCAGGTTAATAAAGGTGGAAGAGTGCAATATTCTAAATACGTCCCAGCACACCAGCATGTGGTCAACACATGGCCAGAATCTGTGCAGAAAGAGTTGGATAGCTATGTGCAAAACAGCAACCCAGAATCTGGGAGTATGTGTAGAAACAGTTAGTTACTGTTAACAAACATTCCCTCCACAGGTGTACTAGGTAAAAGATGTATACTGGAGGTAAAACCGGTTCATGTGTAATGATGATTACAGCCATATCACTGTCCAAACTAAGGCTATAGGGTAGTGTAGTAAGATTTGTAAGGTACAGATAACAGCACTGACTAGGAAAGTAATGTGGACTACAAGAATATACTAGTTGTTAATTGACATCTTTCTCTCCCCCCCCACCATATCTCCAACAATAATCAACATACCCACCCCAACTGGTATGTATTGACTCTGATAATGTTCAATTGTTTGATAAATATATTAATGGTTTCCATGCATGTGCTATATTGAATTATTCCAACATTGGTGGCATGGTGCCATCAATGTATCTGCATGCTGTTCTTATCACCACTGTGGTCCCATATATGCATGTGTTCTGTTTGCTATGCAACTGTTCCATATCTGGTGTCTGGGTTAATGGGAATATATATGCATGCTGTTATACCTAACCCTGGAATGTGTTGACTATTACTAACCCATATATGAGGATGAAATCTAAACACTATAGCACGCTTGGGAAGGCTGGTCCCAGCAGACCCACCTGTTCCCACCACAGCTGGCCATGGCACCGGGCACCAGCATGTCTGGGGCCCAACCCCAGACCACCCTGTCCATTGGTCCTGCACCACCTTTAGTCGGAACCACCTCAGGGGATGGGGCTCACCCCACCTGGGAGTGGGTGCAGACAGGCACCTGTCATCCATCGCCAGTTCGGGGTCGTGGTACGTAGAGAGATCAACCAGCAGGTTGGTGATCTTCTATGCCAGCTCAAGGGCCGCATGTCACAATTAGAGAGTCAGCCTGACTCCGTGACTCAGCCCCCAGCACAGTCACCTTCGGGGTTGTGAAGGTGCAGTGGTGACTGCCCATGGGTGGGGACCTCAGTACCACTGTTATGACTAGGGGGCTTGTGGGCTTTTGATATCCCAACACCCCTTCCCATCAAGGTGTTTACCCCCACATGTGTCATATACCACTCCTGTATGCGTCTTGTATGCCTTGTCTGTTAACCTACCCAACCTACCTCTCCAAATATACATACTACCCCTCCCCAACATCCCACTCCCACCTGAAAAAAAAAGGCAATCTGTTCCCACAAAAAAATCTCGCCCCATACATAGCTGTCCATTTCACACACATGCCTACTGGACACATGTAATCCAGTCTAATTGGCATCACAACTTATCATTGTTGTCCTCACCCCTCTCCCAGGGGTTTGAGTGTCCAAATCTACCTCCAAATTCAGTGTATATGCACAGCAGTTGCTGTAGATGAAATGGGCAGCTATGGACCTTCCCTACACCCTTCCTGCACATCCCTGGCTATTTTCCCTACTGTCTTTCCCTCTTTGTGTCCCTTTTTTCACCACTCTCCTATCAACACCTTTTTCTTTTCTTTTAAAGAAATTAGGGTGGGGGTAAGCGGGAGTAAGCACTTTTAAGCAGCAGTAAATGAGTTTAAGCCTGTTTGTTCGGGGGTAAGCAATGCCTACACAGGTTAAGCAATTTAGAAGCTAACTGAGTACAAGAAGCTGTAAACGGAAGTTAGCAGTGCTAACCTCCACGCAAACCTGCGCAAACTCGCTTACAACTGCTTTAAAGTGTCTTAGTCACACTGTATCCAACGGCCTGTGTTCTACCCAGCAACAAAATAAACAGCCTCGGTAAGGCTCGAATCCAGGACCCTGCACACCACAGACAAAGTGATTTACTACTAAGCCATGCCAGATATACATAACCCTGATGTTTTCCAAAACATATTCAGCCCAGTCATTAAACACTACAGAGAATGTATTCCAACATTTAGATGTATGTGTGTGTGTCGATATATTAATATCTAAACAGATACAACATATCTATATATGTAGATATATATATATATGTATGTATATATATATATATATATCTATATCTATATATATATATATATATATATATATATATATATATATATATATATATATATATATATATATATATATATATATATATATATATATATATATATATATATATATACAGAAATGCCTACATCAACACATAAATATGTCTACACCGGGTCTATATTATAAAGTCGAACGCTTCCCTCAGTGAATACCTAAACGTCGACCTGTTGTCATAGAACCACAAAAACATCAATCCTCCAGTGGGTAGTAGGCCATAGCTGTTAACTGTGCAGGCAGCACTGACAGACAAGATGTAAGCCATCATAGTGTGTGCTGTATAATGGAAAGTATGTTTATTACGTGGCCAATAGCTGGTGGTGGAAGTAATGTCATTATGATGGACATGTGGCAGCCATGGCCTACCACTGGCAGTATACTCTGTAATGTAGCATGCCAGAATGCCATAGATGTGTAATAGGGTTACCTGCAATCGGGTACTACATATACCCCCCTAATGTCAGGCCATGTCCATATGTGGCACCTGTCTGTGTTGTAGCAAGGTAGACTAGTGTAGCTGTGCAGGAAAGTGTTGTGAGGGTGTGGAGCTGATGTCTGAATGTACCCCACTTATAGATATGCATATGTGTACATATGTCACATATATAATATATAAATAGTAATAATATATATATAATATATAAATAGTATGACCCTATGAACCTATGAACCTATGAATGTACCCCACATATAGATATGCATATGTGTACATATGTCACATATATAATATATAAAGATATATATGTATATCAGCATGTATGTCCAGAAATATACATATGCCCATGTGAAGACATATATATGCGCACATATATACAACATCACATATATGTACATATATAGATATATGTAAGTCAGCCACCAATTCCAAAACATACACAGGAGCGAAAAACAGCAGTTAAAATCAGTAAAATCTTGACACAGGTAAATTTTCCAAAATTCAAACGAAACTAATAGTCAATACCAAGGCGTAAAAAGTAAATAAGAATTGTTTATTGACAGGCATAAAAGAGTAAGCGCTTTCACCCTAAGGCTTCATCAGACTATAAAAACATTCATCAGAGAATTATTTAAGAAACAGGAAAACAAACACCATAGGCTGAACCAGTCATACACGTCAGTAGTGTATTAAGCACATAAAGGTAAAGATCTCCTTTTAAAGAAAGCGCAACCATGTACATAAATAAATCAATGCAAAATACTCAATATGAACAAGACAATTGTCTATTTGAAATCATTGTTGGCGTTAAAAAACAAGACTTCCAAAAAGCCTATAGATTACATTATAGGGGCGTCCTTGATTTCGGTCTGGGCAATCTCCTCTTCCAGAGGATGGGTTTCAAGTGGATCATATCATTTAACCCAGGTGT
Source organism: Protopterus annectens (assembly GCF_019279795.1). Taxonomy (NCBI): domain Eukaryota; kingdom Metazoa; phylum Chordata; order Ceratodontiformes; family Protopteridae; genus Protopterus; species Protopterus annectens. The sequence goes on along the minus strand of NC_056741.1, from coordinate 1,706,276,467 downwards.
TCTGTCCGCTCTACAGTGGATGATCCAACGTAACTCACATTCCTCGGTATAATTGTCTATATCGCCCTCTCTGATACTGAGTGCAATAATTTGTATAACATAAAATTTAAAGCAATGTGTCACCCCTAACTGTTTACAGTGTTTGGCCAGAGCATTGTGGTCTGAACCAACACGTATATGATAAACATGTTTTCTAATGCATTTTCTCAGCTGTCTATTAGTCTTCCCAATGTAGAACGCTGCACATGATACACACCTAGCAAGGTATACCACATTTATACTCTGGCAATTGGTCTTGGTATGGAAACGAAATTCATGTCCAGTTACAGGTTGTACAAAAACATTGTTAGTATCAATATACTGACATTGTCTACAGGGATTACATGGTATAGCATTATAAGTGGACGAAGTAGATAAAGTGTTGTTCAAATTCATAGAGTAGTGACATAGCATTTGTTTTCAAATTTTTCTTGTTTTTATAAAGAAATTTAGGTCTTGAGCCCACAACATCACTGATATCATCATCAAGTAAAAGGGTTTCCCAATGTCTCTCAATAATCTCTCTTACATGTCCAATGTCTTCTGTAAAAAACAAGGGTACTTTCAATCTACGTGCCCTCATTGGTTGTGCGATGTTAACATTATTACCCCAATCCGAGAAGTATGGATGTGCCCTTGAAGTCCTTAACTCATTCACCAACAAGACCGCCTTATCCACATCTGCTTTATTATAACACCTCTCAGTAAGCCTATTCCTAAGATTTAACACTTCTTGTTCATATCCCTCATCGAAAGGATTAAGTCTGAATGCTCTCATTACTTGTCCTTTCACTACATTGTCAAAGACATGCCTGGGGTGCATGCTGTGCCTATGAAGTAAAGTGTTCCTATAGCATGCTTTCCTATGCACGGATGTATTTAACAATCCATTCTCAAGTCTTATTATGTTGACATCTAGAAAAGAGATATCATACATAGAGAAACATAAGGTAAAACTAAGGAAGTCAGTTAAATTGTTCATAACTGACACAAAATCCATAAGACTAGGTTCATCACCCCTCCAAATCAAAAAGAGGTAATCCACAAACTGCCTGTAAAATCCAACATGTTGTTGAAAGGCTTCTAATGGAAAAAGAAGTTCTTCCTCCCAGTCAGCCATTACTATATTGGCGTAGCTATTGGCACACGAAGTGCCCATAGCTACGCCATCCTTCTGAAGGTAAATATTTTTATCAAACATAAATACATTATTATATACTATTGTTTCCAAAAACAGTGCTAAAAGATCTATTGTGTTACTGTTCAAGTTGGATTTCGTGGTTAAATAACGTTGTAATCTGACAACTCCTAAGTCATTAGGAATGACTGTAAACAGGCTCTTAACATCTAATGTCACTAAAATATAGGAATCATCATCCCCTAAAGTCCTGGTATAACTATATAGATCTAAAAGAAATTGTTTACTATCTTTCAAAATCAATGGGTTAACCTCCACGACCGGCCTTAGATGGTACTCTAAATAAATTGAAAAAGGTTCAGTGAGCCATCCCTGCCCAGCAACTATAGGGCACAAAGGTGGCTTAAGGATTGATTTATGAACCTTGGGCAAACCTTGAATTACAGGTATAAGTGGATTGTTCACCCTTAAATACTTAAACAGACTCAAAGTGATGTTGTGACTCTTGATCAAATCATCAGGATGTAATGTAGGTGTATAAGTACTAATGGGTCAGAATTTTAGTACTTATACACCTACATTACATCATCTGTTAGATACTTTCTCCAGATTAGTGGAAAATGACTTATATAAGTATTATGGGGAGAACCGTAGTGTCAAGAACAGGGATAAGAGATATAAGTTAACTTACTTGCAGAGAAAGGCACTTTTAGACTTGAGTAGGGATGGTTCGATAGTAATTAGACCGGCTGACAAGGAATGCCCCATTGTTTTAATGGATCATGCCGATTATTTTGAGAGTATGAGGGTTATGTTAGAAGAAGAGGCTTTCTACTCAAAAATTGATTTGTTGGAAGTAACCAACAAGGTTTTTAGGGTATATGATATGCTTGATGATTTGATCAAGAGTCACATCACTTTGAGTCTGTTTAAGTATTTAAGGGTGAACAATCCACTTATACCTGTAATTCAAGGTTTGCCCAAGGTTCATAAATCAATCCTTAAGCCACCTTTGCACCATATAGTTGCTGGGCAGGGATGGCTCATAGCATTCCTCCCTGGGTTGGAGCCTATGACTGAGATAAACCACTGGGTGCTCTTCTCCCTCTGAAGAAATCTGGCTAAGTACAGCTCCCACCCCATAGTTTGAAGCATCCACCTGCACAACAAAGTCTTTGCTGTAGTCTGGACTGGCTAACACAGGGGGTCCTCCAGGGACGTCGGTAGGCACACGCACTGTACTGATTTCAGAAAAACTTTTTTAGAAGGGGGGGTAGCTTTTTTGAAAAAAAGAACATACATTTAAGGAGGTGTTGGCTCCTTTAAGGAGGATATCAACCAGTCGGAAGTGAGCTCACATCATGTCCGGCTGGCTGTGAGTGGGAAACACGCAAATGGATTATCATTGAGTTGGAACTGGCAAGAGCATTCAGAAGTATGCAAGCGCAACAAATGAACAGAGGATTATCATTGAGGCAAGTGCAATGAACAGAGGATTATCGCAATCAATTGAAGTAAGTGTAAGTGTGTGCAAGCACTGAGTTGGAAGGCAAGAGCATTGACAAATGGAAGGCTATCAATTGAAGTAAGTGTGTGTGGAAGGCAATCAATTGAAGTGTGTGAGCAGGAAACAAGCAAATGGATTGAAGTATAGGATTATCGCAATCAATTGAAGTAAGTGTATGCAAGCGCTGAGTTGGAAGGCAATCAATTGATGTGAAGTAAGTGTATGCAAGCGCTGAGGTGGAAGGCAGTGTGTGTGTGTGTGTGTGTGTGTGTGTGTGTGTGTGTGTGTGTGTGTGTGTGTGTGTGTGTGTGTGTGTGAATGCCCCCCACATAATACACCTGCAGGTTATAGGTGTTCAGGCTCAAACCCTGTACCTTTGCTTCAGGGTAAGAAGAGCCTAAAGTCCCTAAACACCACCATTTCTGAACTTTGTTCAGATTTGCTTTTCTAATGGTTGTGAGCTATGGTGAGAACTGAGAACTGAAGTTGTATTTCTCCCATTATTGTTTTTGTTGTTTGTCCAGGTTGTTTGTGCTAAGGTGTGAAGTGAGAACTGAACTTGTATTCCCTCATTATTGGCTTTGTTTGTCCAGATTTTTTGTGCTAAGAGGTTGAGAGCTATCTAAATGATAGTCATTAAGTTTGTCTTCCTATTTTTCAAACTGCTGATTTAGCATAGTGATATGTTGCACTGACTATAGTGCATATGCTTCTGGGTTCAAGACATGCATGGTGATAATGCAGCATTTTATTCTAGCAACTTTCCAAAATTATACAAGCAATGTTTAAAATGTGTCGCTGTTTTTTGGGCTTTTGCCCACCCCACCAATAAATGTTGGCTTTTTCCAGATTTCTTGTGCTGCAAAGTTCAGAGATACAGCTGAGTGTCGACATTTTACAAGGAGCTGAGAGCTGCAGGGGAACTTAAGTTTAGTGCTGCTTATGCTGACTCTGCTTGTACTGTTAATAGCACAACAGGTAGTGCACTTGATTTTGATGCAGAAGGCTGTGGGTTCTTCTTCCACAGTAGGTAGATGCATTGCTGATCCTGTACTGTGTTGTAAAGGGGGATGGATGCTGTAGTCCGTTTTGTCGAAGATATCTAGTAGCAACTATGAACCTGTTATTGGTTTGCCATCCATTCCCTATTGCAATATTACTAGCGTATCATTGTTTTTAATGCAACATAGGCAATTTATTCCTCAAGGGCAGCAGGCACATTTTTTGTAGATGAAACCATGAAATATAAAGTTGTTTGCTAGCAGCAGCCTCTTCATTAGTTACAGATTTCTGTAATGTGGAATTATGTAGATGGCGTTTACTAGTTCAGTGATTGTGCATATTTACTGATACTGATGGACTGTAGAAGTTTGAGTAGACTTTTATGATGGAGGATGTATCAAAAAGCACGTGTATGTTTCATGTGCAAGGGGCCTATGATTTGAAAACAGCCCAAAGTTACTTTATCTGCCACTGGCAAAATGTATTTTCTTTGAATGTGGGTTTCAATGCTGTCTCAATGAATGTGAGTTTCAAGGGCAGAGAAGTTTTAATGCTAAGTCTAGTTTCACTGTGAGACTGCATTGCTTTGTTTAGCAGATATTTATTGGTGTTTGTGCTGTAAAATGCAAAATAAAACTTTTCTGGCAAATCATTTAGGAATGATGTCACTAAATAATGACCGACGTTAAGTTTCAGACGTCATAATCTTCAGAAAAATGCATGCTAAAGCAAGACCTGATATTCTATCAGCTGTCTTAAGTTTATACAAGGTCAATTTTTAGTACTTTTGTATGTTCCCCCAATATATTTGGCCTTGTCCAGATTTCCTGCATTAAGAGGTTGAGAGGTATGTGCAAATAAATCGCTTTATAGAATTAGGAATATCCAAACCTCTCAACTGTCCCCAATTTTGGCTCAAAATGTTGCTCTCCCCCTAATAATCTCTCCGCAAAATAGCAATTTTGGAAGAAAACGTGGAGGGTTTACTTTTATAAATAACTGTAATGATCAGAGTTATACATTACTTTTATTTCAGAAATGCATGTAGACTCTCTAATTTTGTTAGCTGCTCTAAGTTAACTGTGTTCATATTAAAATTGTGTCCTTTCTTTGGCAGGTTCCCAGCTGTATTGTCTGGCAATTTTATATTTTTGCATCACATTTTTGGTCCGTTTTTCATAAAATTGCAGTTTTCTGGCAAATTAGTGGCAAATTGTTAAAGACTGAAGTTAGAAAATAATGGCAGACATCTGAGTTTCAGATTTCATACCTTTCAGAAAATTCGTACTAATGCAAGACTTACTACTATTCTAGTATCTTTTCTAAGTTTATAAGAGCAATATTTAAAAAAAAATGTCCTTATTTTTGGGCCTTTGCCTCAGTTTTATTTATGAGTTTGTTGCTCTAAGAGGTTTAGAGATGTGTGTGTGTTAGGTAGGTAGGTAGCATACCTCTCAACTGTCCAAATTTTGCAGAATGTCCAGATTTTTGCCCCATATTTTTTGTCTGTTCCTCATAAATTTTGTGATTTTCTAGAAAATCATTGAAGGCTGGAGTTGCTAAATAATGACAGACATTTGAGTTTCAGACTTCATGTCCTTTAGAACAATTCATACTAGCACAAATCCTGTTATTCTAGCAACTTTCTCATACTAGTACAAATCCTGTTCTAGCAACTTTCTAAGTTCACGAGAGCATTATTTAATATCTGTCCCTGTTTATTTTAGGCTTTGTCCATATTTCTTGCACTAAGAGGTAGGTAGGGGTGTGTGTGTGAATGAAACATCCTAGTTAGGGGTAGCAGGTGGTTAGTAATTTACTCAAGCTCAAAACCTGTACTTTAGTTACAGAAAACAAAAGCATAAATTCTCTACCCCAACTACCATGCTGCATTTTTCAAAGAACTGACATTTCAGGTTAATTTTCAATCAAGGAACTGAGTTTGAGTGAATTTATATTATATTACTGAAGAGGCATTACAGTGAATGCCTCTTCATTGTCACTAAAAGAGCGAACCGTGAATTACGAGAATGTCTGTAGCTTGACTGGGGAGGGGGGTAGCAGTTTGAGAGCTGTGAGTACAAATTTGAAAATCCTAGCTACACCCCTTGGGTCCTCCCAAAGCTTCCTTAAGCATCTGAAATGCCTGCTCACATGCTGGGGTCCACACTACCTTATCTGGCCTGTTCTTCCTTGTCAGGTTTGTGAGGGGAGCAGCTATGGTACTATAATTGGGAACAAATATTCTGTAGTACCCTGCTGTCCTCAAGTATGCCCTCATCTGCTTTGTGGTAACAGGTGCAGGCATTGCCTGAATAGCTTCCACTTTGGCAGGTTCTGGCCTTATCTTACCACTCCCCACTCTATGTCCTAGGTAGGAGACCTCTGCCATACCCACCTGACATTTGCTCGACTTAATGGTCAACCCTGCCCTCTGTAGTCGGCCCAGCACCTCCCTGGCATGCTGAAAGTGCTCTTGCCAGGAATGGCTGTAGATAGCAATATCATCCATGTAAGCAAGGGAAAACCCTCCTGCTCCTGCTAAGATATGATCTACCAGCCTCTGGAAAGTCGCTGGGGCATTCTTCATCCCAAAGGGCACCTTTGTGAACATATACAAGCCAAAAGGAGTCACAAAGGCTGACTACTGTCTAGCACTGGGAGTTAAGGGCACCTGCCAGTAACCCTTGGTAAGATCAATGGTTGTAAGATACTTAGCCCCACTCAGCTGCTCTAGGGCCTCATCTGTCCTAGGCATGGGGTAAGCATCTGACTGTGTGACTATTTCATTTCCTGTAGTCCACACAGAACCTAGTGCTGCCATCCTTCTTTGGCACCAACACCACTGGTGAGGCCCAGGGACTGTTGGACTCTTGAATCACCCCCTAGTTCCAACATTTCCTGTACCTCCTCCCTCAGAGTCTGTTTGACTCCCTCAGGCACCCTATAAGGGGGCTGCCTGATAGGCATTTGGGGTCCTGTATCCACCTGGTGCTGCACCAGGTGGGTGTTCCCTGGTTTCCTGGTGAACATGCCCCCAAACTCCTGCAACACTGCTTGGATTTCTCGAGCCTGGGTAGGAGATAGCTGCTGGGACATTGCCACCCCATCCACCGCGGTGTTAGCCCGAGCCTCACTGAGGAGATCAGTCCCCGTATCTCCCTCAGACTCCTCCTGCAATCCACTGCAAATGCTCAGCACAAGGGCCTCCCTATCATGGTAAGGTTTCATCATGTTAACATGGTACAATTTGTGCCCTTGCCATCTGCCTAGCACTTCCACAATGTAGTTAACATCACTTACCTTTCTTACCACCTTGTAGAGTCCCTCCCAAGCTGCCTGCAACTTGTTGTGTCTGACAGGAATGAGAACCATCACCTGCTCCCCTACAGCATACTCTCTAGCTCAAGCATTCCTGTCATACCACACCTTTTTATGTTGTTGGGCTTCTGCCACTTTCTCCTGGGCCAGGCCCATGAGTTCCCTGAGCCTTGTCCTGAGGTTCAGGACATATGCCACAACAGACTCCTTGTGAGACTCACACTCACCTTCCCACTCATCTCAAATTAAATCTAGAGGTCCCCTCACCCTATGCCCATACAGCAACTCAAAGGTGAAAAACCTGTGGATTCCTGGGGAACCCCTCTGTAAGCAAACAACAGATGGGGCAAACATTTGTCCCACTTCCTCTTAAACTGATCTGCAAATGCCCGTAGCATGGACTTGATTGTAGAGTTTAACCTCTCAACAAGACCATTAGTCTGGGGATGGTAGGGGGGTGGTTTTCATGTGCTTCACCCCCACAGGACTTCCACAGACAAGCCAGCAGTTCTGACATAAAATTGGCACCTCTGTCAGACAGTATTTCCTTTGGGAAACCTACCCTGCTGAAAATCTCTAGCAAAGCATTTGCCACCTTCTCGGCCTCAATGGAGGACAAAGCCACTGCCTCAGGGTATCGTGTAGCATAATCTACAATCAATAGGATATACTTTTCCCTGTGGACCTTGGGGTACTCAGAGTACCCACAATATCCATAGCTACCCTCTGAAATGGCTCCTCAGGCATGGGCAAAGGCATTCAAGGAGCTCTCACCTTGTCTCCTGCCTTGCTTACCTTTTGGCACTGCTCACAGATCCTGCAGTACCCTGTTACATCTCTGGAAATTCCAGGCCAATAGAAGTTTTGCATAATATGCCTCTTTGTATATTTTATGCCCATATGACCTGCAAAGGGAATATCATGGGCTATGACTAGAAGTGCCAGATGGTAAGCTCTAGGCACTACCAACTACTGTACTCTCTCACCTTCTAGCCCTCCCTCAGGGGTCCATTCTCTGTACAGTAACCCTTTGTTCCAGTATACAGATTCCCCCTTCCCTTGAGAATCAGGTATCTCCCTAGCTACCTGCCTCAGGCCTTGCAGTGTCGGGTCTGAGAGCTGAGCCTGTCTCAAGTCTCTCCTTGCAAACCTTCCCAGCTCCCCTTCCACAGGAAGTCTGGCATCCTCTGACAGAAGTGCCTCACTCTCCGCCTGGGTAATACTACACACCTCTACCTTTGCAGTTACCCTGTCCAAGAGAACATCAGTACCCACAAGCAGCTGTGGGTCACATTGAGTCTCACTGCTACAGTGTAGCTCACTCCCTGAAGTAACCACCTCAGCAGTCCTGGCTGCAAGTATGCAATCTGTCTGGGTCTCCCCCGGGCTACCAGACCCACATGCTTGTCTCCTAGCCTCACTGCATATAACTGCATACGTACATAGTACTGCCTCATCCAAATCCTTCCCTTTCAGGACATCTGCAACCTACTATTGGCATTTTGTCTTTACCACTTACTGGCTCCCTCACCTTTGGTTCCCCACCTTGCCTCCATGGACATCTGTATGCCACATGGCCCCACTGGCTGCATTCAAAATATTTAACCCTAGTTCCTGGACATGTACCTGGACTAGTGGCTTCCCCTGCTACTGGTGGATTCTGCTGGGGCAATCTGTGCTGCCCACCATGGGCTCCTGTAGTCCCATGAGCAGTACTGGGGGTCCCTTTCCTGTGCAGGGTTGCCCTGCTTGCTAGGTATAGGTCTCCCTTCTTCCTCAACTCCTCTGAAGTAGCACACTGTTTATCAGCTAACCAGATCCTCATGTCCTCAGGCAAAGTGCTAAGGGCTTGTTCCCATACCAAAAGGTCTGCCAGGCCTTCAAAAGGGGTGACCTGGCATCCACTCACCCAGCTATGAAAATAAGTGCTCAGTTCAACAACATATTCACATACATTTTCATCTGCCTTGCGTCTATGCTCACAAAACTTTTTTCCTATACATTTCAGGTGTTAGCTTAAAACATTCTAATAAATGTCTTTTTACAGCAGTACAATCAAAACAGTCAGTGTCATGCATTTCTGCTAAAGAAGTTACAGCTTTACCATGGAGTAAGGGGGTCAGGAACTGTACCCAGAGCCTTTGGTCAACTTCATACTGTTTACATACCCACTCAAACATATGAATGAAGCTATCAAAATGATCCCCCTCTTTAAACTGTGGAAGAAATATACTGACCTTTTGTGCTTCTGGAGTCCAGTTACTCCCTTCCCCATTACCTCCATGACTCTTTCGAAGAGTCAGCATTTTCCTCTCATGTTTTCTCTGCCATTACTGTTCTTCAGCTTCTAGGCTCCTCATTCTCTTAGCTGCTTCTGGTTCCATACGCTTGGCCTCCAACTCAAGTCTCTTGAGCTCCAGCTGGATTTTTAAGTCCACTGCAGAAAGGTTGAGCTGTCCATTTTTCGAGGATATTGTATCTCCACTGTCAGTCTGATTGTCCTCCAGGCTGCTGTTTTCTGATGCAGCTGTAACCAAGACTGCAATCAGGTCTGCTTTAGTCAGGTTTTCATGCACCAGTCCCCTAGCCTGGCACATATCCACCAACTAGCTCATTGTCAGCTTTCCATACTCTTCTGCTGACATGCTGCCTGCTCACCCTGACTAACACTAAGCTAACAAAAGAAATAAAACAATTGTGATCTGAACTCTGAGTATACACTGCATGGCTGTTTTAGAGTACAAAACACTTTTAGAGATCACTGTACATAAGCTACAGGAATTCACTCTACCCACACCACTACAAGCCAATTAGTGTGTGAAGTAGATCCCACCACTGCCACCACTTGTGATGACCATGCCCTGGCCCAGCAATCAAGGAGACTCAATCCTCACCACTAACACCAGGGAGGTTGTCTCCTAGAAGAAGAAAGGATAACTAATACACACAGTAAAGTACAATTTCCCTTAAGTGCACACAGAGATCACAGTCTGTCTGGGGCTGGCTGCTCCCTTGCTCACCAGGTCCCCAATAAGACTCCCCACTGGCACAGTTATAGGGTCCAGGTATCAGCCGAACTGGGCAAGCTAGAACCTCCAGTACACTCTCTGTCCAACCAATGCTTCATATCCCTGCCAAGAAGCTGACACAACCCACACACACACACACTTTGAGATAAGTATTTATACAACTTCACATACTCTCCTGGGAAAGGCTGACACAGATTCTCCAGCTGTGCCCCTTTACCCAGACTATATGTTAGTAATTGCTGCCACCACCCAGTTAATAATATCAGCTACTAAAAGGCCCTTAAGAGGGTGTCCAATTATTACTGTGCAATATTATTAACCAATGGTAATGTGACTATACAGTCTAAGGCTTATCAGAGTGGTCTATTACAATAAGCTCTATATAAATATGCAATGTACTCTAGAGCTTAACTCTACACAAAGCAGCCACAGGTAGAAGATTTTAAAAATATTTAATAATAAAGAATTAAAACACAAGACAAAACTACTACACCACAGAGCTATTTAAGAGTTCAGAGATCACACAGAAACTTAAAATAATACACTAGGACAGGTCTGATTTCAAAGATAAATACCCAATTAATCTTTACTAGCTTTAACTATTCATACAAGAAATCACAGTGCTAAAAACTTATATGTGAGCATAAGCAGAGTGCTGGTAAGTTGGATATCAAGATCAAAATGCTCTCTATCTCTCTCTGAGACACAGGTTATAAAACATCACTAACAAACATGCCTCTGGGTCCTCCCCAGATTACATCATTTTTGACACTTAGGTTTTCCCAGTATTCATATTGCATCATCTTGACACCTGCTCTGAGTTCCCAGGCTAATAGAAACTCAATTTACATCATTTAGCAAGATAATACCTGCACAGGAAAATACAACAATAAAAGGCTTTTCACATATACACTCTAGCAGAAACCAAAGCAATAAAGCACCTTCCACATGTACACTCTAACCATTATTCCTTAAGTTAAGACAATAAGAAGAATGTGTTCAGCTAGCCGCTCTGGCACCATTTTGTAGGTAATTGTACTTTCAAAAACATTTGAAATGCTTGGCTTGGTTTTCCTTACAGCAGATGGCAATGTTGCAACAATCTTGAAGTTCACATTTTACAGTGTTTTCTTTCATTTAAAAACACAAGCCTGTATTTCACATTTATTTATACAAATGATAGAATTATATATCAAATTCTATTTGCCTAGGCTGGCAGCCTTCACCCATCTCTCCCCAATTGTCACAGGTTGTACACCTGTGAGTTGTGGTGCACAGTACATGGCAGGGTGCAGAACACGTGCACAGCAATACTATGTACATGGGTGCAGTGGTATCCAGGGGAAGGGGCATCATTTAGTGAGACAGCACATGCATCACACACATGTATACTGTTGCTAGCATGGATTGACTATAGCTGAACTGCATGCTATTCTGTACCATATGTTCTGCATGTTGGCAGATGGGTAATAGGAGGACTGTATCATTGTGAAACCTCACCTGTATATGTGTGTGTGTGTGTGTGTGCATCCTTGTGGTTAGTTAGTTTGCCTGCAGGGTCACTCTGGTGAAGTGATGGAGGTAGATGCATGTAGGATGCGTGTGTGCATATGTGTGCTTGTGTGTGTGGCCATGTATGCACATGTTTGATTGTGGAGTGTTCATATGGCTGTACCTCACTTTGGAACCATACAGTACATGGACATGGACTGCCACATTACACACCAGGAATATCAGTCAATTGTGTAATCACAGGACAGCACATAGTATAATATGGTCTGTAGCATGGAACAGGACTCCAGAGGGAAGGTAGACACCAGGTACACCTGTAATATTGCAGTCAGCAGAGGGGTCGCCTACAACCCATGTATGCAGCTCTACAGATGCATTGGGCAAGTACTAGTCAACACCAGGGAGTGTATCCAAATATTACACTTGTCACATTATAGGTTGAAGGAGCATCATTTCTGGCATGTACTGAGCATTACATACAACTGACACACCAGTGCGAAATATTATGGATACAACATAGTAGCCCACACATATAGGGGCCATGCACATCATTTCCAGGAATACAGAGGGTGCATAGTAAATGAAGCCATGTAAATCCACTACACACAGGTCAGGCAGGTAAAGTAGCAACAGGCTTTTTGTTGAAGCCACTTGTGTGGCCATTTAGAGGACTGTGATGTTAATGAGTGCTATCAATGTGTGTATGTTAACAAGTGTGATACAGGATGGGGTAATACATGGACATATACGTGGGACTGTCTGTAAAGCCATGGACAGGTAGGTATTACGTGTGTGTGTGTGTGTGTGTGTGTGTGTGTGTGTGTGTGTGTGTGTGTGTGTGTGTGTGTGTGTGTGTGTACTGTTAGGCAATGATGTACAGGTTTTAAAGTGCATTTATTGTTTTCCCCCACAGGTGGTGAGGTGGGTCAGGGACCCTCCTGCATACAATCTGCTGTTGGTGTCCATACAGATACTGAAGATGATGATAGTACTGTTGAGACATGGATGGGGTTGTCAGGGGCCGACACTGCACCAACATTTGACATCCCCCTTTTAGCCACCCCAACCCCGCACACAGTTTCAGTGCCTAAACATACACCATCACCAGTGGCCATAGCAGAGGAACAACTGGCATTTGTTGGCAGTGCACAGGGAAGTGTGGCAACCATGCCTTCTTTGTTCGGTCACAGCAGGCATAGCTGGATGGCCAGCAGAGCACCACATAAGTGGATGTCCCAGGGTGCTCGTGGTAGGGCTGCTGGACATCATTCCCCTGGCATATGAGACATAGCTGGTACCAGCAGGTGCATGTTTCAGGCTGTAATGGTGGCGCAGGCACATATTGAGCATTACACCAGACAGGGCCTGAGGCTGCAGAGGGCTGCTCTTGCATCTGTAAGTGACAACCTCCATGAACTGTCGGGTGCCATCCGTGCTTACACCAAGCACAAGGACAGATGGCATGATGAGATGATTGCCCTCATTGGCCTTGGTGTGTCGGTGCTTCAATGTGTGGTAGGGAAGCGGCAACACCCGTGTGGACATAGGCCAGCAACACAAACAGCTGGCAGTTAACACAGACATGCTAGGACACCAAGGGGCTACCGTAGGTGCAGAAGCAGCCCCGGCAGTGCAGGAGGTGTACTGTCCACACCACACCACAGCAGGCCATGTGCACATGGTCCTGGGCAGTCCCAGGAGGGACCTGGTACCAGCAGACAAATGTCATCAGCAGGTGAGAGTAGCACATTGAGGCCTGTACTTGGACATGCCCCTGGAACCCATGGCAGGCACAGTCCATGTGTCCATGGTGGGAGGCAGTGAACTGCACACCCTGCCAGGTATCATCTGCAGGTGTCCATAAACTCCTGTGTAGGGCAGCCACATGGCAGAACTGTGTGCATGCATACCATACCTACACACTATGCAAACACACCTAGGGCAACCCCATACCTACACACACCACATCACCTTTCCCAGCTCCCCACAGCTCACCCCTCATCCACACATATGGTGTCAAATGTATGGCCCACCCTCAGCCTCTGGCAAACCAACAGCACACCCTGTGCATATGATGATACCTATGCCCCATCCCTGTCATCCATACCATCAATACAGGGACAGGCTGATATGCTTCTGATGCACACAGTGACTGTACAACAGTGTACCACAGTACTGCAGTGTAACATGTAGGAAGTAGAATGTGAGGCATATTTGGCAGGTAGTGTAGCCATCCAGCAATGGTGCCTTATAGCTGTTAGTAACACTGGCTGGTTGTGGTCTCTATAATGTTATCCATTTTTCTTGTAGGTGTACATGTGTCAACACTAGGATGCCCTGTGCATACGATGATACCTGTGCCCCATCCCTGTCATCCATACCATCAGTGCAGAGACAGGCTGATATGGTTCTGATGCACATGGTGACTGTACAACAGTGTATCACAGTACTGCAGTGTAACATGTTGTAGGGAGTAGAGTGTGAGGCATATTTGACGGGTAGTGTAGCCATCCAGCAATGATGCATTATAGCTGTTGGTAACACTGGTTGATTGCAATCCCTATAATGTTATCCATTTGTGTTGTAGGTGTACATGTGTCAGCACGAGGATAGCCTGCAGTCATATTCCACAATGGGGTATGTCACTGTGCTGACACCATGGCTGTGATATATCTGGGGTACAGTCGAACACATTTCACAGGTTACTAAACCAGTTATTGCCTGTGCCACATGGACAGGTGTCTTGCTGAGGCGTGCATACCCTGCAACCTGATGTAGACCCATCCACATACATGCACACTGTTACTTGGCAACACTGGGACTAGTCCCCTACTTTGCTATGTCGTGATACTGACATATGTGGCTTACACTGCACACACAGTGTTTAGGTTGAGGAGTGTCCCAGGTTACATGGTACATGCAGAATATCCCTGACATGTACAGTATGCTAATGTGGGATGTAATGGGTCTATTTGGATGCTACGTAGTGTGACATACCATCATATACACATTTACAGACACATAGCAGCCAGACACACTTCTGAGATACCAGGGCCTATCGCTGCTAACTAACATGACCATGTCTCCAATGTGTTACAGGTAGGCTGCACACATCACATGCATAACTGGCTTGGATTGTGGTAACAGTTACCTGTATGATTGATGGTGACAGTGGTAACCATACTGTGGTACATGGGAAATATACCTGGTGTACCTTGGTGTAATAACAGTGTACACAGTACTCACATCCCCCACTGGATAATGTATGCCCTGAAACCCATGATGACACTCTGCCATACCCACCATCACACATTGGCTGTGACTGCGATGCAACCCATAGTATATCCCAACATTGGTACTACAGGAATATGCATCTCATGCACATGCCACACATGTAGTAGGGTGTCAATCAAGTGTAGGTTGCCTGTACGTATCCTAGCTGGATACCTGCCATCTGCACATCTGTACAGGGACTGACAGTCATCAGCTTGACAGGTTGCTATGCAGTAGCATGAGTGCATTGACAGACCAGTAAGGGGTATATACTGTGACACAGCTCACACACCAGAGATACAGCAGGGAGGCTCAGGTGTCCAGCATGCTTGCATGTGTGCCTGTTGTCAGTACTACATTAAGCACTCTGCTTTTGCCTGGGTTAGCACTGTCAACAGTAGTACTGCCATGATACAGTACATGCCAGTGTGACAGCACGTACCCTGGGCTACTACACCTGCATGTAACATATTCACATGGATAACAGTGCTGTACGGGCCTCATATATGTCTGTTCCCACACATGACACTCACACTTCTTGCTACTGTAATTCAGCACATAGGTGCATGTATTGCACATGGCATTACATACACTTATTACAGGTTATCAGACTGGGTTGTGTGTCCTGGTTACCAGGGCTAAGCTATGCTTAGCAAGTATCAACACTGCTGCAATATAACAGCTAAGTTGATTTGCATACTGGCAAGTGCTGCCTACAATGTGTAAGTGCCCATATGTTTACCCATAGCTCAGCACCGCTTAGCTTCATGCAAACCCATGCAAACCGACTTAAATCTACTCAAAACTGCCTTAACCACTCTGTATCTGATAGCCCTTGTCCTGCCCAGCAACAAAATGAACAGCCCTTGCAGGTCTTGAATCCAGGACCCTTTACACTGAAGTCACAACAGTTAACCACTATGATATGACCACTGTGATGACTGCTGTTATTTTACCAATATAGCTGTCAATACACATATTGAGTAGTACTGAATATTTGCCTGTAGTTCCTGAATTGTGTAGTTCTTGTTATTAATATGACTGTTGCATCACATATGTTGTTTTATCATAATGTGCACATAGCAGATACATACGGTGAGATACATGTGGGAGGGTATACACAACAGTGACATTTACTCATAACAGGAATAGGTCTATATACGTCTACATGTACATACACATGTATACTCATACATATGTCTGTATACACATCTGTATAGTGCAACATATATGGCCATGTTTACATCTCTTTGTATGTACATATGTGTGTGTGTATATATATATATATATATATATATATATATATATATATATATATATATATATATATATATATGTATATGTATACATAGATATATGTGTATATAGCTATATATGTATGCACATCCTATGTGTACAGATATGCCTATTTATGTTGGTATATATATATATATATATATATATATATATATATATATATGTAGATATCTATAACTATATGTACATACATATCTATTCTGATATACCTACTACTGTCAATATATGTATGTAGATGTCCCTATGTAAATGTGCATATGTATCACTATCTGTATATGAGTAGACATATATTGCTCTGTATATGTATATATCTGGATGTGTATATGTATATCTATATACATATACGTACCCATCTATATATGTCAATATGTATATGTGTAAATATCTATATAGATATCTGGAGAATTATATGTATATTTATTTTCACCATATGTCCCGAACATGGAGTGTAGCCCTACCTCAGCCCCTATAGTCCTACCTTTGTAGTGCAAGGGGATGTCGGGTATGCATAGCAGGTATATCAGTAAACTATCGATACTGTAATAGGAATTGTCTTCACAGACATGGTGTGTATGGGAGGTCACATCTGCTTTTCACATGTGCACCATTAGCTACTGACAGACATCCTAAGGACATCATAGTACAGTACCGCGGCTAGCATGTAATGCTCCTGTGGACTACAGCAGAGATATTGACCAATATATGTGGACATTCTGACACACTCTGGACAGTCCAGAGGTATACACAAAACCCCTTAGTGCAAAACATGTGGACCAAGCCTGACAATATGGATGTTAATAGCCATGAAGATGGGTATAACACATAATGACTGGTATACATTTCCCCCATAGGTTATGCATTCACACACCCCTGTCTGTCCTGACACATAATAAACACTAGTACAGAAGTGCCATGGCCACATACTACCCACTAGATATTGACATACATCTGTACAGCATCCCACTGCTCTGTCTGACATACATAACTGTTAAGGGAGGCCTGGCAGCAGTACATCTGGCAAGTATCTGGGCATGACATCTCACTGGGTAAGTACACTAAGCTGCTAGGCATGTAACAAAGCACGGTGCAGGCTACAGGCAGACTGGCTCAACATTGGCCTACATCTCCTATGAGGGACTGCACATGTACTCGCATATATAGCAGGCTCTACAGGCATGTCACAGCACAGGGTAAGATACACCTGTGTGAAAGTGCATAACCACAACCAATGTGATCACAGCCACAGCCACATATGGTAAGCTAGCATAATATTACAGTATATGGACTATCTGTTCAACACCATCCTCATATGTGCCACTCACACACTAACCCTACATATGCTGGGCCACTACACAGTGTGGTCTGATGTCTGTCTGTGGTATGGGACATGTGTGTGTATGGCCCTACAAACATGTAAGCCAATATGTTAACATACAGTGGAGCAGCATGTCACATCAGATAGGACGGGGCCAAGAACAATGACATCTACCACAGTCTGTACACAGGCCAAAGTACATATTAACAATACACACACTGTCGACATTCATCATAAGTACACAGACCTCAGTACTGTACACACAACCACAGAATGTCCAGGTTATGTCATCAAATATAACCCTTACTGTACATAATGTGTAGCAGTCTGATATCTCAATGGCTTGTTAACAGATATGATGACACTAATTATGGTGTACAGTACATATGCACCTCTTAATGCATGACATATGTACAAAGGTTGACAGATTTGTGGCTGGAAGCACATATACAGGGCCAATATTGACATGTTGCTGTGATAACCTCATACATTTGCTGCTGTAACAGGGTTTGTTGTAACATATGTTCTATGAGGGATATGAAGTCAGTACCTGTCACGGTTTTCACCATCTACAGACTGCAATCCTCACACTACCTTCTGCAGTTCACAGATAGATGTTCTGTGGATGACACATGAAACAAAAGGTACCACACACTGCCCAGTCAGCAGATGACCCTACAGATGGGGAGTCCTAATAAACATAGGACTGACATGGCAGGTATTAAAACATGTAAAACAGCCATATCCACACACACCCTGTTAAACCAACATTACTCCAAATGCAGTATAGCAGAACTTACAGTATTTAGTCAGGTCAGGCACACCCCCCCTCCTGTGTGTTGCCCTATTTCTACAGTGTATATTGTTAGAGTTAAATCCCAAATCCATCTGAGATGCTGTTTGACAAGCAACAGATCAAGTTCCTGCTCACAGTGGATGAAAATGCCCAACACCAACATGATGTTCCTAGATATTGGAGTGTGTTTCCATGCAATTGGCTATGGGAATGCTACCACAGCTGTTCCACATGCAATCAGCTAGAGGAGGGCTGCAATTCATGCATTGGCCATCAGCTGATCATGAGCATCACTTAAAATACACATGTTGCTGCCTAAGCAAAGCAGGTGCAGGTCTCCATATCCACATGAGAAGGAGTGAGAGAGGCAGACAGAGGCAAAGACAAGTCAAGGAAGGGTGGGAGAGTAAAGCATAAGCATGTTTGCATCACATACCCACCAGCACAGGGTTACAAACCCCTGACGGCTATGTTGTGCTATCACATTTCTATGCAGTTATTGGATGCGCCACATAGGTTACATATTGTGGAGCCCTCAGAACATATATGTGATAGTGAGTGACATCTGCAACAGGGACATGGTAGCTATCCAGTAGGTGTAGTACACGTGCCTGTCCACATGAACAGGTGCCAGTGTCAACACAGCCACATTCTCACAGGGACACACACACACATTGACACACTTGGCAGGGCCAGGAATACAACTCATCACTAGTGAGATTGCCACAACACATTACTTTGCAGGTATCACATGCACCACAAAGGTCATATGGAGGTTATACAGGCAAAGGGTATGGGGAGGTGTCTGACATCAGAGAGCATGCTTCAGTATGCCAATGGGGGTTGTAGTGAGTGTGAATGTGAACATACGCATCATACAACATGCACACACACAAAAAAACATTCACACACACACACACACACACACACACACACACACACACACACACACACACAGACACACACACACACACGGTGCCAGTACTGACATGCATGATTGATTCACAGGTGTGTAGTGGTCAACTGTGCCAGATGGCTATGCAAGGCTAGGTGATGGGTATACCTTAGTATCAGGCCACATGAAATGGTCTGCATTGTGGCTCAGGGGTGTGGTTTGTGGATTTTCCCACACAGGTGGGTATTGTATTCACCATTCGGTCACCTGGGTGACTATTGCACATGGCCAATGCTGTGCATTGCTTGCCATGTATGTGTTCCTTAGTCCATGACATGGACGGTGTCCGTGATGTGCACACCTCCCACATGCATGTACAGTGACATGTGGAACAGTACCTGCTGTGTCTGGCCCATGTTGTGTACACCGATTATCATCAGATGTGCCAGTCCTGGCTTCATGTGGTGGGAACTGATAATGGACAGCAGGGTTACCCTGCACCTACATTGATAGCATGCTAACGACATTCCCTGGTGTCAGTAGCATCTGTCCATACAGGGCATGTTTTCAGGCATGGTATGTCCTTTGTGGGTCACATTTGATGGCACCAAAGGTGTTGCAGGTGTACAGTGGGGAACATGGGGAAGGTGCACTGTCTGCATGCACGTGCCTATTGGACAGATGGACAGGGTGCCATGCCCTCTGTAGGCCACTGCAATTACTCCATAGTTACTATCAGTGGGCAATATGCATTGTACTACCAACATAGCGGCTGTTGCCTAGGCAAGTGTGTGTGTGTGTGTGTGTGTGTGTGTGTGTGTGTGTGTGTGTGTGTGTGTGTGTGTGTGTGTGTATGAGACATGGGCTGAGAGTGTTCTCCGGGTAATGCTAGGGTTGCTAACTTGGTTTTCCTGGCCTTGATGTCACATGTATGGGTATGGATTTGCACCCCAGCCTCTCAGCTAATTCACATGCAATGGACATTGTGATATATACTAGGGCCACCATATAAGACATTTGCAAAACCCGCTCCAAATTGGGCCCAGTTGTTACACACTCACACCCACCTCCACATAGGATACGATTTGCAAACAGACACACACACACACACACACACACACACACACACACACACACACACACACACACACACACACCTGTCATGTCTGAGATTGCAACGCCTACCTAACTAGTTTATTACACTACAGTACTACACAGTTATAGTATGTACCATGGAGATTACTGGAGTACTCTTCCCCAAAAGTGTATTTCACATTGGATGACATCAGCAGGATTGCCAAAGTAGGGCATTCGAATTGTAGTGAGTGTGGCTAGGCTAAAAAACATTGCTCCCTACACAGACATTGAAACATACACAGAACTTCCACAACCGACATGTGTGGGTACAGAACCCCTAACAGGGGAGTCTATATCACACTACATCATGAAGCTGTTATAGGATGTACCACAGGGATTACTGGAGAACTCCTTCCCCAAAGATGTATTTCACATTGGATGACATCAGCAGGATTGCCAAAGTAGGGCATTCAAATTGTAGTGAGTGTGGCTAGGCTAAAATGCATTGCTCTCTACACAGACATTGAAATACACAGAAAACATCCACAACCGACATGTGTGGGTATAGAACCCCTAACAGAGGTCTATATCACACTACAGAAGTATGCAGTTATGGCACACGCTACAGAGATTATTGGGCTACATCCTTCCCAGAGGTGTATTTCTAGGTGGATGACATCGGCAGCCTTGCCAAAGCAGAGCATTTGAATAGTAGGGAGTGTGACTACCCTAAAAAGCATTGTTTTCTACACACACAGTTGCCAAGTCTGCGATGAGAACTCCTACCTAACTATTTTATCACACTACGGCAGTACGCAGTTATGGCATATGCTACAGAGATTACGGGATTACAACCTTCCCAGAGATGTATTTCTAGGTGGATGACATCAGCAGCCTTACCAAAGTAGAGCATTTCAATTGTAGGGAGTGTGACTCCCTTAAAAAGCATTGCTCTCTACACAGAGACACATACACACTTGCCAAGTCTGGGATTAGAACTCCTAACTATTTTATCATACTCCAGCCATACGCAGTTATGGCACATGCTACAGACATCAGCCTTACCAAAGTAGAGCATTTCAATTGTAGGGAGTGTGACTACCCTAAAAAGCATTGCTCTCTACACAGAGACATATACACACACACACACACGCACACACACACACACACACACACACACACACACACACACACACACACACACACACACACAGTTGCTAAGTCTGCGATGAGAACTCCTACCTAACTATTTTATCACACTACAGCAGTACACAGTTATGTTACATGCTACGGAGATTACTGGATTACAACCTTCCCAGAGATGTATTTCTAGGTGGATGACATCAGCAGCCTTACCAAAGTAGAGCATTTCAGTTGTTAAAAAGCATTGCTCTCTACACAGACAGACACACACACAAACACAGTTGCCAGATCTGGGATCAGAACTCCTACCTATTTTATCACACTATAGCAGCAGGCAGTTATGGGACGTGCCACAGAGATTACTGGGCTACAGCTCTCCCAAAGGTGTATTTTACAATGGATGACCTCAGCAGGCTTGTCATAGTAGGGCTATGGGAAGGGCAGTGTGTGTGCATGGGTCATAACCCATTCATCTAGAGGCTGACACGCCATATGCGGGCACAATCAGGGTCATATTTCACAGGCATGTGTATACAGCTGCTAGATGACTACTTCCTTGTACAGTCATGTTGCACAGCTATCACGTGCACCACATAGATTGCAATGCTGACAGATACCAGTGGCTAGTATCTGCAGTGAGCGACACCTGAACCTCATGTGGTTGTGGCCCTTTGGCTGTGTGTTGGGTGGGACAGGCCTGGATGGCTCCTTGTCACAGTCACCCTCTTCCACACATCTATGTATATCTACCTTTGGCTTATTATAAGGTATTGCCCTTGCATATATGTCTGTATTCCTATCCACTTGTGTGCAAAGCATGAGTGGTGCATAATGAGGAGTGCCTGCACTAACATCTGTGACTGCCAGATATGTCTGATCCACTGGTGTTTGCAGAAATGGCTTTCATGTGTTTAAGTGTGTGAGCATGCCATTATGACCTTTCAGTATGTTGTTGACTGACATTACCTTCATTTCTCTAAGTGTGTGAGCATGCCCAGTATGCCCGTCTATATTGAATGCGTGGATCGAGTCCAGGTAGTTTGCACTGCAGTGCTGACCTTTGTGTTGTACACCTACAGGTAGCATGCTGTTTCTGCAGGGTATCCGTCGATCATTTGGCATTGACTGTTACTACATTTCTACATAGGATGGGGGGACACACCAAACTATTTCTACATTTCTACACAGGATTGGGGGGGCACACCTGACTGTTACTACATTTCTATGTAGGATGGGGGACACACCTGACTATTTCTACATTTCTACACAGGATTGGGGTGCACACCTGACTGTTATTTCATTACTACGTAGGATGGGGGGCACACCTGACTATTTCTACATTTTTACACAGGATTGGTGGGGGCACAGCTGACTGTTATAACATTACTATGTAGGATGGGGGGCACACCTGACTATTTCTACACTTCTACGCAGGATTGGGGTGGCACACCTGACTGTTATTACTTTATTACGTAGGATGGGGGGACACACCTGACTATTTCTATATTTCAGCAGAGGATTGGGGGCACACGTGACTGTTATTACATTACTATGTAGGATGGAGAGAGCACACCTGACACTTGTACACATTTGCTAGGACTGTACTCGTATGTTAGGTACTCCATTTCATTCTGCATTCTTACCTATCATTCTGACTAGATGCATACCAGTGTACTACAGATCTTAGCTTTGGTTGCCCTACATATTAGTGTCTGATGTCCTACCCTTCAGAACTAACATCCCACTACCTGATCTTCTGCAGTTTGTCTGTGTAGGGCTGGGGGGGGGGTTACCCATAGGCATCATTCAGAGGCCATAGCACAGGCTCTGTTTGGGTTTGTCTACACCTGTCCTGCTGGCTGAGACTGTTGTTGGGTATGTGAACCTCCCTGACTGGCATGTGTGAGTCATATGGACACACATGTCACCCAACACATTTCCTACAGTGGGTTTTGTCACCCTGTGTAGTAGGGGCTACTATGGTGATTCCAATATGTGTTTCAGATGTCATGGTGCCACTATGGGTGTCTACTTTCTGCTGCCATAACATTCAGCCACCCAATTCCCTTGCAAGCTCACATCCATACCATAGATACAGGTAACAACACATTCTACTCCATTTGGCAAATTTTAGGTTGATTG
>NC_056741.1:1706177982-1706247982 GCF_019279795.1 Protopterus annectens | reverse complement strand
ACAGATTTAGCTTCATTGCAGTTTCTATGCAGATGTCATGTTTTTTTACTGTTGTTATTTTACAGGTTGTTAGACCGTAGAAGGCTGTTTGCACATATGGAGACTAAGGTGAGTTGTAATGAGCAATGAAACTATGAAGGATGGGAGCAGGAGCATTTCCATTGTGAAGTTAGGTATGGATGGAGTAAGGTTTTGAAGGTAGAGAGTCTGTTTGTGGTGCAGATGGGGGTGGAAGAGAATTCCAGTGGCATGCTGGTGAGAAGGATAACAGGTAGTTACCAGGTGGGCGGGATGGTATATGTACTTCAATTAGGTTCTAGATCTGAAACATCTATTGGGAAGATTAATTTTGAAGATGGAGGCAAGAGCGGGGCATAGAGAGGGTTTTGAAATAAGTTTGTGTGCTTGGATAAGTTGGATATAGGTGAGATAATTGGATAATTCAAGCCAGTTGAGTCGATGTACGGAAGTACAGTGGTGGGTATTGGATCTGTGGCCTGTTGCAAATTTGGAAATTTTATAGTAACAGGAGGAGAACTATGACTTGAAGGAACATTGCAGATTGACAAATATAGAAGCAACATATAGGAGGGAAGAAATGAGGTAAGTAGCAAGTGAGGAGAAGCCTGGTAGAGGGAGAGATATAGCTGTTATGATGGTAGAGCATGCCTAATTTTGTATGTGTTTTTTTTTATATTTACTAGAAGATGAGTGTTGAACTTTAACTTATCATCGATGAGAATTCCAAGAAGTTTTGGAGTTGAGACTATTTCTAGAGTTGTGTTATTTTGACTAGAGATGGAGAAATAGTTTTTATCTAAGATGGTGGTTTTGGAAGGGGTAAATATTATTAGTTTAGTCTTGGTAGCATTGAGTACCAAATGGCTGTCAAACATCCATTGTTTGGTTAAATGGAAGGCTTCCTGAGTTAATTTTGCTAGAGAAGAAGTAGAGGTGGCAGAACAGATTATAGTGGAGTCATCAGCATATTGGATGAGGTTGTTGTTAGGGATGGCATGATAGAAGTCATTTATGAAGATATTGAATAGAAGGGGACCTAGGATTGTGCCTTGGGGGACACCTTTGGTTGTATCTAGGAATGGTGAAATAGATTTTTCCACTTTACAGCTTGTTGCCTATTTAATAGATAGCTAGTGAACCAGTTTATGTAGAAGAGGATAGATTTAGTTTTGAAAGTTTGGTGATAAGAAGATTATGAGAGATGAAATCAAAAGCCTTTGACAGATCTAAGAGGAAGGCAAATAACAATATGACTGGAATCGCTGGCTTTGTTAATTGTCTTGAGAAAGGAGAGAAGAGCAGTGGTGGTACTATGACCTGGTCAGAATCCATGCTGAGTAGGAGTAAGAAGGTTGTTGTTTAAGAGATAGGGTAAGAATTGAAGGTGGACACATTTTTCAAGGAGCTTAGAAATAGGGGATAGGATAGTGATAGGTCAGAAGTTTGATGTCATTGTTGTCACTTCCTTTATGGAGAGGAATAGTAAAGGCCTTTTTCCACAGTTGGGAAACATGGCATTCTGTAAGTGATCAATTTATTAGTATGCAGATAGGCAATGAAATGACTTCTGCTGCAATTTTTAGGAAGTAGGAGGGTATTTCATCTGGGGCATTGGAATATGATTTCATTTTTAGGAGTAGTGTTTTTTTATAATAAACATGGGGATAGGAGTCATAGAGAAGGGGGAGGATTGGGAGCTGGAGTTACAAGAGGAAGGAGGTTTTTGTGGGAATGTTTGTGGTGGTGAAGAAGTATTATTGTTGGTGAAAAATTATGTAAGTTTGGTTCTGGAATTGATAAAGTATAAATTAAAGTCAGATTCTAGGGTCAGGTTGAAGGCCTGAGGGTCGGGGCCGGGGTTTTCTTTTTTTACCTGGGTTGAGGAGAGAGGAGATTCCATCTCAGAATTTTTTGGGGTTAGCACTATGGTTGGTTTGGAGTGTTTTGAAATAGGCTTTGCGGTCTGAGATAATAAGTTTTTTTTTTACTTTGTTTCAGATTGTTTTATATTCATTGAGGGTGGTGGTAGTTTTAGTATTGTGGTAGTGCTTCCAAGCTTTATCTCGGAGACACATAACAATTAAAGTATTTTTGGTTAATCATGGGACAGGGTTGCTTTTGGTGCATTTAGTTTTCCAGGGTTGCAAAGGAGTTTAGCAAGTCTAAGAAGATTGTGTTGAAGTAGGAAACAACATTTTCAAGGGATAGTGTTTTTAGTGGGTTCCAGTTTATACTTTTTAATGCATTTGAGAATTCATCAGAGTTGACATTTTTTAGACATCGGGTGGAGGTATAGGTATGGGTTTGTTGTGGGGAAGAAGGAAGGTGGTGGTCAAAAGTGGGGAAATGGTCACCTAGTGGATTGGGAGTGGTACCATTGTCATTGAAGTAATGGGGATGTGAAACTAGTATCCAGTCCAAGATACTCCCATGTTGAAAGTCTTTGGAGGGTCTGGCTGTTGTGCTAATAATTTGAGTGAAGTTATAAAGATTTATATTTAGGGAGCTAGTTGGAGATTGAATAGTGGAACCATTAATGTTAACATCATCCAGAATAATAGTTTCATTAGTGATGTTGGTGGAAAGCCAAGAGAGAATATCTTCAATAATTTGGGCATTGTCTCCAGGGGGGCTATAAAGGGTGACTATACAGATAAGTTTGTGTTTATTTACATGGAGAAGGGCTATGATTATTTCTGCATTGCCAAATATAAGGATGGGTTTTGAGTAAGGAGTCACTAGTAGGGATGAGGAGTAGAGGAGAGTGATGCCTGTATGTTCAATATTTTCTAAGAAAATGGTAATTGGGTGGAATCAGTTCTGAATCTTTTATGTGAGGTTTCAACCAGGTTTCAGAGATGGATAGAATATCTGGTTGTTTATGGAGAAGCCAGGTGTGGTTAGGGATTTTATTACATATGCTTTGGGCATTTAGAGCTGTTAAGTGGAGGGATCTACCTGCTAAGTGAGATGGGGAGGTTGAATTGTGTGAGGAGAAGGGGCCGGGTTTTGGGTGTATGTCCCCAGAGAGGAGGGTAGAGATTAAGTGATGAATATGGGAGAATGAATATTTTGCTTGCTTGGTTTTGAGTTTCACGGTACTAGGTTTAGAGTTATTATAGATAGGAGAGGTATTTTTACCATGTGATTTTAGTCTATAGGGGAAGAGGAGAGTAGTGTTGTGGAAGTAGAGGCTAGGGGATATTAGTGTATGAGACTATGAATGGTGTATTTGGAGTGAGGTAGAAGTATGAAATGAAGGGGGGTGAGTAACATTTAAAGGTCTGGTGAGATAGCATAGGTAAGCTAGTGTAGTAAATAGTAATATCGGAAATAATAATGTAACAGTTTTGGTGGACATGTTGCTTTGGATATAGAATAGAAATGGTCTTAGGCTTATACCTATTATAGTGTAGAAAGTGTTGAGTTATAGTAAAAGATAGTGGTAAGAGGAGATAGATTAAATATGGGTGGGGTGGATGGACAGTTGATTGGTGTTGGAGGAAATTGGTTGGATATGGGAGGGGTGAGTGAGTTGGTTGGCTGTTGAAGGTATTAGGTGTGGCTTAACAGGTATAAGTGTAGAGGTACTGGGGTGGGTGAGAACTGGTAGTAGAGTAAAGGAGCGGAGTGAACCTGTAGGGTGAACGGAGTGGGTAGAACCAAGGAGACGAAAAAGCAAGTCAGCGAGGAACAATCAGTGAGGTGGATAGCAAGCACAGGGCCAGAAGACTCAGGGGTGAGGCATTAATCAGCTATGAGAGACTAGGAGGAGGAGGGAGGTTTCAGAGGTTATGGAAAGGCAATAGAGCAGTATAGGTCAGACAATATTAATTACTTATTTTATTTTAAGGGGAAGTATTTAAAAGTAGGTATATGCTTTCCTCTAGTGGACAGATCAGTTTACTACAGAGGAGGACTACAGACACCTACCTATGGGGTAGAGATGGGCTAGAAAGAACAGGTTCAGTGGGGTCTGCGGTAGTCTGCTAACATGCACACGTAGGATTACAATACTAATATAGGGTGTGCAAAGAACTTTACAACAGGTACATACACTTTGACTTCTTTATGTCTGTTAATACACAGCTTAGGCTTGGGGGACCAGTATAGCACTGGGAGATTTAAGTAGTCTCTTGGGATAGTTTTCAACAGTCAGGAAACCAGAGTACCTCGAGGCAGGAGACACCAGGGACGATTTATAATGAATATAATTTATATATTGTCTGAAGGCAAGTTATTAGTCTATAGTCTGCTGTTAACCAGCTCACTGTCTGTTTGGGATGTACATATAAGTAATTTTTACTCAGGGTTAAAATGTGTAAAGATGTTAATACCTTAAATCAAACATTAGGCACTGCAACTGGTTTTCTATTTAGGGGCTTTTCTTAATTTAGTCTCAGTTTCTGTGGATATTACTTCAACCTACTTCATATCCTCTCTGTTAGAGCTTCATACCATTTCTTGCAATTCATTCAACATCTTTATGCTCAATATAGTCTTTATAAGTGTTTCTCCAAAGTATTTCTTCTTTTCTGGTGGTGTTTCTATTGATTTTGATTTTCTTCCCAATTTTCTATGAAACTTTTTTGGGTCATCAGCATATTATTTTTCCTGCTTGTGCAGATATTTTTAGTTTATTATTGGAAATATTGTATGAAAAAATCATCTCTTTTGATACTGGGTGTTGTTTTTACCACATCTAAATTTTTTGATGATCCGCTCTATTTTCTGTATTCATCTAAGTGTCACAGTTCTTGTCTTAGTTGCTTTATAGTTTTCTCTATTCATTGCTTCCATGGTTGCATTCTACTTGTTCTGTTTTTGTGGTAACACTTTATCTGTTATTAGTTTAATTGCACATATCATACTTATTTATTTTATCACATGAATTTGTCTTAACAGCCTTGATTACCGTGTTTATCTGTTTTTCTAATCCTCTAACATTTTGGGTCTTCATGACTTCCAGTAATATATTTTTTACCTGTCTTAAAATGTTTACCCATTTCTATTTGATTCAACATGCTTTCCCTTAAAACATTATTTTCTGGACCCAGTACACCTTCTTTGCTTTCTGCCCTCTCCCTTGCTTTGCATAAATGTCACTCCATATCAGATCACTTTTTCTTTCCCATGCCTATGTTTATTTTTATACATCTCAATAACATAAGTTTTTTGTTCCATGCCTTTCTCACTTCCTCAGTCTCTTCCTTTCCTGGTGACTCAATACTTCATCTAGATGATGTATTTTTCCTGAGCTGTTGTATTAAAGATCTTACATTAGTATGTGTAACTTTTACACAGCTTTTCTTTTGCAGGTATTTTTCTTTCAATAATTTCTTACTCCTGCTACTTATCCTCTCTCTGAAAAGTGTGTGTGTGTGTGTGTGTGTGTGTGTGTGTGTGTGTGTGTGTGTGTGTGTGTGTGTGTGTGTGTGTGTGTGTGTGTAATAGTAACAATATGTACATTTTTCCTTATCCTCAGTAGTCTACTTTATTGTCTCTATGCCTCTTGACTGGTATATCATTTTTTTGTGGACTACTACTTCCTTCTACAAAAGAGAAGCCACCTTGCCGCTGTGCCTGGCCTAGCCATCTGGTAATCCTACCACTGTGCTTGGCCTAGCCATCTGGTAACCTTAACACTGTAAAATGCACAGCCAAATCTTTTTCTTTCAGCTGCTCCCATTAGGGGTCGCCACAGTGGATCATCTGTTTCCATTACTTTCTGTCCGCTGCATCTTGCTCTGTCACATCAACCACCTGCATGTCCCCTCTCACCACATCCATAAACCTTATCTTAGGCCTTCCTCTTTTCCTGTTACCTGGCAGCATCATCCTTAACATCTTTTTCCCAATATACTCTGCATCCCTCCTCAGCACATGTCCAAACCAATGTAATATTGCCTCTCTGGCTTTGTCTCCAAACCTTCCAACCTGGGCTGAGCCTCTAATATACTTATTCCTAATCCTGTCCACCCTCGTCACGCCCAGTGCAAATCTTAACATATTTAACTCTGCCACGTCCAGCTCTGACTCCTGCCATTTTGTCAATGCCACTGTCTCCAACCCATATAACATAGCTGGTCTCACTACCCTCTTGTAGACCTTCCCTTTCACTCTTACTGGTACTCGTCTGCACAAATCACTCCTGACACTCTTCTCCACCCACTCCATCCTGCCTGTACTCTCTTCTTCACCTCTCTTCCACACTCACTATTACTCTGAACTGTTGGTCCCAAGTATTTAAACTCATCCACCTTTGCTACCTCTACTCCCTGCATCCTCACCATTCCTCTATCCTTCCTCTCATTCACACACATACATTCTGTCTTAGTCCTGCTGACCTTCATTCCTCTTCTCTCTAGAGCATATCTCCACCTCTCCAGGGTCTCCTCCACCTGTACCCTACCCTCACTACAGATCACAATGTCAACTGCAAACAACATAGTCCACAGGGACTCCTGTCTGATCTCGTCTGCCAACCTGTCCATCACCATTGCAAATAAGAAAGGGCTCAGAGCTGATCCTTGATGTAATCCCACCTCCACCTTAAACACATCCATCACTCCCATCGCAGACCTCATGGCTGTCACGCTACCCTCGTACATATCCTGTACCACTCTTACATACTTCTCTGACACTCCTGACTTCCTCATACAATACCACAACTCCTCTCTAGGCACCCTGTCTTATGCTTTCTCTAAGTCCACAAAGACACACTGCAACTCCTTCTGACCTTCTCTGTACTGCTCCATCAACACTCTCAGAGCAAACATCACATCTGTAGTGCTCTTTCCTGGCATGAAACCATACTGCTGATCACTAATCATCACCTCCCTTCTTAACCTAGCTTCCACTACTCTTTCCCCATAACTTCATGCTTATTCTTAAAAATCGGTACCAAAACACTTTTTCTCCATTCCTCAAGCATCCTCTCACTTTCCAAATTTCATTAAACAATCTAGTTAAAAACTCCACTGCCATTTCACCTAAACACCTCCATGCTTCCACAGGTATGTCATTTGGACCAACAGCCTTTCCATTCTTCATCTTCTTCATAGCTATCCTTACTTCCTCCTTGCTAATCCACTGCACTTCATGATTCACTATCTGCACATCATCCAACCTTCTCTCCCTCTCATTCTCTTCATTCATCAGCCCCTGAAATAGTCTTTCCATCTGCTCAACACACTCTCCTCGCTTGTGAGTATGTTTCCCCAATTATCCTTTATCACCCTTACTTGCTGCACATCTTTACTAGCTCGGTCCCTCTGTCTAGCCAATCTGTACAGGTCCTTTTCTACCTCCTTAGTGTCCAACCTTTCATACAACTCTTCATATGCCTTATCCTTAGCCTTTGCCACCTCTCTCTTTGCCATACACCTCATCTCCTTATACTCCTGTCTACTTTCTTCATCTCTCTGACAATCCCACTTCTTCTTCACCAGCCTCTTCCTCTGTATACTCTCCTGTACTTCCTCATTCCACCACCAGGTCTCCTTGTTCTCCTTCCTCTTTCCAGATGTCACACCAAACACCTTTCTAGCCATCTCCATTACTAGCTCTGCTGCAGTTACCCAGCTATTCGGTAACTCTACACTTCCACCCAGTGCCTGTCTTAACTCTTCCCTGAACTCCACCTCACAATTACCCTTTTTCAATTTCCACCATTTGATCCTTGGTGCTGCCCTCACACTCCTCCTCCTCTTCTTGATCACCAGTGTCATCCTACAAACCACCATCCTATGCTGCCTAACTACACTTTCCCCTGCCACCACTTTACAGTCTCCAATCTCCTTCAGACTGGCCCTTCTACATAAGATATAATCTACCTGTGTGCATCTTCCTCCACTCTTGTATGTCACCCTATGCTCCTACCTCTTGTTACAATACGTATTCACCACAGCCATGTCCATCCTTTTCACAAAATCCACTACCATCTGACCTTCTGCATTCCTTTGCTTAACACCATACATACCCATCACTTCCTCATCCCCTCTGTTCCCTTCACCAACATGACCATTGAAATCTGCTCCAATCACCACTCTCTCACCCTTGGGTACAGTCACCACCACTTTATCCAACTCACTCCAAAATTTTTCTTTCTCATCCATCGCACACCCAACTTGTGGAACATATGAAC
Source organism: Protopterus annectens (assembly GCF_019279795.1). NCBI lineage: Eukaryota > Metazoa > Chordata > Ceratodontiformes > Protopteridae > Protopterus > Protopterus annectens. The sequence goes on along the minus strand of NC_056741.1, from coordinate 1,706,239,815 downwards.
TAACAACATTCATCATTACACCATCAATTTCCAGCTTCATAAACATCACTCTGACACTCTTTTCACCTCCAAAACACTCTTAGCATACTGTTCCTTCAGGATAACCCCTATGCCATGTCTCCTCCCATCCACACCATGATAAACAATTTGAACCTGCCTCTGATACACATAGCCTTGCTCCCCTTCCATCTGGTCTCTTGCACACACAATATACCAACCTTCTTTCTGTCCATCATATCAGCTAGCTCTCTCCCTATACCAATAATACTGTCAACATTCAAAGTTCTGACCCCCACTATCACAGTCCTAGCCTTTACCTGCCTTTGGACATGCCTTCGCCCTCTTCTCCTCCTTCGGCCAACAGTAGCCCAATTTCCTCCAGCACCCTGTTGGCCAACAGTACTGGTGGCGGTCATTGTTAACCCGGGCCTTGACCGATTTGGTATGTATATCTGTACTGCTGTCCACATGTATGATCTGGCAAAATGTTACGCTGGCTGCCCTTCCTGATGCAATCCTCCCCATGTATCCAGGCTTGGGACCAGCACAAAGAAATGCACTGGCTTGTGCATCCCTAGTGGCTGGGTTAAAATACATGGCCAAATACTAACTAAAAATAGATAAATACACCAACGAACGTTCAGAGATTAAAAAGCCTTTACATTACAAATACAACATCTGGTACCTTGGCTATTCGCCTTCAGTGGATACACAATCTTCAAACAGGCTCACAATTTATACCAAGTAGAACCCTCAATTGCACATTAGTTATTTCTCTTAAAGTGCACTGTGCAATGAATATATATTTTTCTAAATTTTATACAAATGTATGTATGTTAAATAAATAACACCAAAATGTGCACTAAAATACAACTGTTCAAAAAACAAAAACAAGATGTCCCTAACATGTTAACAAATTTTTTTAAACGTTTATTTAACTTAAATAAACTTCAAGATTAAGACCCCTAGGATGAAGTGTCCTGAAACCCAAAATCATTTTACTCTCTAACTCATTTAATCACTTCCTAAAATCCTCCCTCTTTACAATATTGCTTGGGCTAAAACACTAAAAAAAGACTTGGTAGGACCTAAATGTACAGAGTTAAAATGTTCATCCCCAGAATTTCTAATATTCTAACTTTAACTGGCCTTTTCGTCTGTCCTATATACCACCTAATATCATTATATCCACCCCCAGAATATAAATCACCCTACATCCACTGAAGGTGAACGGCTGAGGTACCGGATGTTATACTTGTAACCTTAACACTGTGCCTGGCATAGCCAACTGGTAACACTACCACTGTGCCTGGCCTAACCATCGGGTAACCCTATCATTGTGTCTGGCCTATCCATCTGGTAACTCTACAACTGTTCCTAGCCTAGCCATCTGGTAACCCTACCACTGTGAACAAACCAAAGTCCAGTGATCAGAAATGCTAGGCAGGTAATAGTAAGTAGTAAACTTGTTTATTTAGAAAATACAAAGCTTTCAGGCCAATGCCCTTCCTCAGTGTGTTACATAAGAAACTACTATTCACATGCATTTAAACTAAAACCTTCATGACACAGGCCAATCAGAAGACAGCAATTAACTGTATATTCATATTTAAAGACATAAAACACATTTTAAAACTTGAAATATTTCCTGTCTAAACTAAATATTGCACTCTAAAACTATAAAAAGTATAATATATATATATATATATATATATATATATATATATATATATATATATATATATATATATATATATATATATATATATATATATATATATATATATAAAATATGCATACTTGTATTTTAAAGTGCATATATACTTTTTTATAATTTTAGAGTCCAAGATTTATTTTACACAGGAAATATTTCATGTTTTAAAATATGTTTTATGTCTTTAAATATAAATATGCAATTAACTGTTTTCTTCTGAATGGGCTGTGTCATGAAGGTTTTAGTTTAAATGTATGTGAATAGTAGTTTGTTATGTAACAGACTGAGGAAGGGCACTGACCTGAAAGCTTTGTGTATTCTAAATAAACAGGTTTGCTATTTACTATTACCAACCTAGCATTTCTAATCACTGGACTTTACTTTATTTATGAGTGTTTTGTGTCTGGAATGACAGTTAACCTCAGAGCTGGTTCTAGTGGTTTAACCCTACCACTGTGCCTGGCCTAGCCATCTGGTAAACCTACCACTGTGCCTGGCCTAGCCATCTGGTAAGCCTACCACTGTGCCTGGCCTAGCCATCTAGTAGGAATATTCTGAGGATTCTACATTGCCTTTTTTCTACTCCTGGCACCATAGAATTCACTAGGAGTGAATACTATTTTATTCTTTTCTCCATGATATTTATCATTATCATCTTGTCATGATTTTATAAAAATTGGGACCACCATGTGAAAATGCTCATCAAGATTAGAGGAATAACTCATTTCCAACAATACTACTCTCCTTTTCTTACTTATTCCATCTCTGTTCAGATCCCCTGGCTTCAGTATAGTGGAGCTAATTTTTCTCTAGTTATACTGTGATTGGACATCTGAAAAAGAGGCTGTCATCAACTGACCTAAGTGAACAGGCAGAAGTTCTGAAATTTGTTTAGTCTGTGTCTATATATGGGGGGGGGGGGTGGCAGGGGCAACATCAGTGGTTAAAAAGTTTATAGGTAAATTCATTGATTAGGGAGAAGGCACTTCTTTTGACACTAAGCCAAGGATAGACAGTGATATTCATGATAAGGACTTTGATGAATGAATTGAATAATTTTATTTTCATTAAATTTACTTATTATTTATTTATTTATTGCATTTGTTAACCAGGAAAGTCCACTGGGCCTGGGTGAGCCCATTTTCAGTGAAGGCCCGGGAAGAAAAGCTCCACTTACATCAGTAGTACATAAAAGAAAACACACAATACAAAGTATATACAGTCACAATGCATGGAAATAGTATGAGCACAGCAGCAGCATAAGTTATTTACATACATTACACATCTACATTGTGTACAATTGTAGCACTGAAGATGGAATTTGTTAGACAGAGGAGCAGTTTTGATTGTTAATTGCTGGAGTATTGTAGGCATGAACAGCTAAGATTTAGCAATACAGAGTGAGAGCTCATGCAGTTAGTAAAGGTATACAATAGAAAGGAAAGTTAAGCAAATAATGAGATGGAATGTTATAAGTGTTATAGTGGAAGGAATCAGGTTTTAGGAAGTGTTATTCTGGCATATGTACAGTGCCAAATAGAAGAGAGGTGTTTTCTGAGGGACTTCTTAAAAGAGAGCAGGATTACTGATTGTTCTGATTGAAGGTAGGAGGGCATTCCATAGTTCTGAGAGAGTAAAGGAGTATAGCATTTGCCCAGCTACAAGATTTGTTTTTACAACATTCAGCAAAAATTTGTTTTCAGATCTTAGAGACCTGTTAGGGTGATAAGCAGTCAGTAAGGAGGAGAGAGAAGGACAAGTCGATGTTTTGTATATAAGTTTATGTGCAGTAGTTAATATAGCAATAACCCACGCCTGGGTGTGGGTAATGCTGGATTTACCAATGGTTGGCATGGTTTGGTCACGAGGGCAATTTAGAACGTGCACGCTGACCAATCAGCGTGCACGTTTTTGAATATTAATGGGGGGGGTCATTGCATAATTGTAAATAAGTGAGGTAGTGAGGAAGTTTGAGCCAGTTTAGTTGATGTAGAGATAAGCAGTTTTAGGCTGAGAGTTTTGAATTTGTTACAAATTTAGCAGTCTTATTGTAGCGGGAGTCAAGTTTGTTTTTTATGGATGACTGAATATTGTTGAGCATGGGGCACCATATAATAGATATGGTAGCAGAAACTATGAGGCTAGAGCTTTTCCAGCAGTTAGGTTAAGGAAATAATTGTGTCTATAGAAGGTACCTAGTTTTTGATGTGTTATTTTAATGCTGTGGATATGGAAGTTGAATGTTAGATTTTCATAGATGATGAACCCTAGCAGTTTAGTACTTGGAACAACTTCAATGAAAGTATTATTATGGGATAGGACAGAGAACTTTAGTAACATTTAATTTTATTGCCATAACTGTTCACATTTCTCTTAATATCTAAACAACAATCAACACAGATGGAGTTACTTTGATATGAAAACCTTCAGCTGGATGAACAAACAGCTGCTGACAGTATATGCACTGCTTAAATTATTAGTAAAATACTGTAAGCTGTTTACAAAGGACTGAAAAAGTAATATATGCTGTGTTTATTGTAATTTATGAAAGCCATTTTAGGACCAAGAATCTAATGGTTGTTATCAAATTAAAGACCATTACCATTTACAGTTCTTTTAAACACTTCTAGTTCTACATGTAGAACATTTGTTTGAACTGTGAGGGCAAGACTTGTTTTTCTCAAGAAGCTATGGATGCATCTTTCAGAGCTTCACTGGAAGAAATTAATTTTATGTTTATCTCAGTTCTACATGGACATGCCCTTCCACACCATGCTCCAAAACAATGTGGATTTGGTCTCTGTTTTATATTAATATCTGTCCACTGTTCGATGTGCAGATGCTGCCCAGCACATATAATGTTATACATCTGATATCCTATAAAGGATCCACTAGGAATAAGCAAGTTTCATTTAATAGACACATTACTATTTAAATTAAAAACAGCTAAAATCCTAGGAAGTAACTAGTCAGAACTATAACAGTCTCAAGGTTGGAAAACACACACAAGAACAAATGTATAAAGGACAGTTCCCCTGTATCTCCCTGACATAGTGGGATGCTCCTAAACCACAAATATCTATCCATCTATATGAATACATCAGGTCTACTTCAGGAGATGTACAAACCAAAAGACTGAATCCCAAAAGACTGAAAATTCAAAATACTAAACACATTTTAATGCAGGAGGCAAGCACCCCTGCACCCCCACACCCCCTGCTAACTATAAATATCAACTCCAAGATCACATAACAGCAGAGAAAGGGTTAATTCCATCATTCAGTATTTTGAATTTTCAGTCTTTTGGGATTCAGCTTTTTGTTTTTTGAAGTCTTCTGAAATAGACCTGAATACATCATCTCCGAGGGAAGGCAGGGAAAGTGGTTTTCTGAGTGTAGCCTGCATCATTTAGGTTCGGCTTTCTGAACATTGATCAACTGTCTGGTGGAAAACAGTAGAGGTCCCAGCAGAAAACAAAGTATCTTTTTTTCAGAATACCTGAAAGCTGCTAGTTGCCAAAATGTAGTGTGTAGCAACAGTTTTACACCATGGTCCTAGTTTGTTTGTTTGTGTATTTCGGCTTTTCCCAGTTAGGGGTCGCCACAGAGGAAATCCGGTCCGCTAATGATTGACAGTAGAGTTTTACGTGCTGGCTTGCCGGGCCTAACACACAACCTTCAATGAAGGAATGCTCATTCATGCATGTCGCCACACAGAAGACGCTCTAACTGAGAATTGAACGGGCAACGTCTAACTGTGAAGCGACAATGCTACCACAGCACCACGACCACAGTACACCATGCTCCTACTATAAAAGCAAATTTTGTTGAGGTGCTTTGAAATTCCAATTTTTTTCTGTCATGGAGTCACTGAATGGTAAAAAACTGTACCTGCAGTAAGACAAATTATGTGAAAAGATGCTTGCTGGAAGAATGACATCATGATACTAACCTTGTTTTCCTCCCCAAAGATTTGTTAGCCATCTACTGTGCGCATTAAGAGCTGCGGTAAAAAGGCCTGTTAATGAGATGTGGTATTTTGTTATGCATAAACACATTAGCCACAATGATGATGAAAGACCTCATTATCTCCTAAGCTGCATGCCTATGAATCATAGTTAACTACTGTGGAATATAGAGCAGCACTTCCTGCAACAGCCTCATGAGGTAAGCAGTGGCACCCTCTCCATTCTCTCTCTCTCTCTCTCACACACACACACACACACACACACACACACACACACACACACACACACACACACACACAACACACATGCGTGCACGTTCATACATACACATAACATACCTATCTAACTTATCACCTCACCAGCACCCCTTCTGCTACTTTCCAGGGAGATGCACACTCACACATACAGCCCTCTCACATACAATCATACATACTGCTCCTAACCCTCCCTCACCACCAAACTTCCCGGCACATCACTGCTATAATGAATGAACACAGTCTTTGAGCTGTAATTACAACCTGTAGGTACAAGAAGTGGTCGTGCTTATCTACAAGTCCAAGTGATTCTATGAAGTGCTTAGTGTATGTATGCCTTCCAATACGCAGTTTCAGTGGGTAGACCGCAAGAATAAATAGCATATGCCTCTCTCCTGTAATGCCACATTAGCATCTAGTATGGCCACAGAAACTGCACACCAAGGTGCTCCACATCTTTGTGTGAAAGCATCAAAATAGTGTTGTCTATGTTTTCATAAAAAATACTTCAGGGTTTACACAGCATGTGCAATAATCTTTTAAGAATTCCCTTCATTTAGATAGTCCTTGTGAACATTCAAGGAAGCTTTTAGTAGTATAAGCAGCTACAGTGATGAACAGGTCTGAAACGTGGAACAAAAAATGCTGGAAACTGATATAAAAGAGTTTCTAAGAGACTGGCTTATTGAGACCATTGCTTAATTCTGGAAAAGGGGAAGCAGTGTAACTTTGTACATGATTTTATCATCCATTTTGTCTCTCCTAAGCAGATGAAATTTTCCTAAGACAAAAAGCATTTATAAACATATTTCAAAACATCTGATTCTGATCATCTATGTTGAAATGCATGATACTATGCAGGAAATGTCAACTTTTATCTTATTGAGAAGGGAAATATCTCTGTCTTTGACTTGATATCAATATTCAAGCTGAATTACTCTAAGGCACCAAACTGAGTTTCAGTGAATCAAGGAGATGGTATAAACATTGGCTGTATGTGATTTCACATTGACTAATGCTGATGTGACACCTCACTCCATGTAAAAATTGGGGAAAAAAGGGGATTGGTGACAATGACAATGACACAATGCAATACTATGGTAAATTGAGGTGCTTGGATAAGGTGCTAACAATAAACTAAAAACAACAAACAGCACTTTAAAATAGGCAATGTTACAGGCAGGCAAAACATTTAATTTATTAATGTTAAGTACAGAAAAAAGTTAAGTAATTTATTTAATTTATAAATTATTGACATTACAAGCTGGCAAAATGTTAAATAAGACAATAAGAAGAATTTAAATTATTCCTGCTGGATAGTAATAGCTGCCTGAATACTACAGGTATCATCTCACCTTACTGTACTCTTGTCATAGCTGAATTTTAGTTTTCCTTTTTACATAAAGAGCACTGCCCTTCTTGTGGACCTATTTGCTTTCAGGCTGTGTTATCTCTCTCTTCTTCTAAAAGCTTTTATAATATTGTCAAATAAATTGTTAAAATTAGACTGTAAAAATCATTAGGCTTTTCAAAATGACAGTTAATAACACAGGATGCTCAGGTTCAAATAATGTTTCTTTACTAATGTACATTAGGAGGCAAAAAACTATACAAAACAAGTATAGAGTTTTGACTAACTACATTCAGGAAATAAACTTCTTTAAATACACTATACATTCAAGCTGCGCCCACCTTACTGACGTGGTCAGTCACAGGGCACTTACATCATTACAGTCTACAATATTCTATTCATAAGAAAGTGCTGAGGTAATGCTTTTTAAAACCTTTCCCATGAGAATAATACAGCCTTGCAAGGCACCTGGTCAATTACAATGTCTTCCTGTAAATGTTGCTCTTCCAAGGTTCCAGGGCCTGTACGAATACAATAGTCAGTTCATTTCTTAATACGTTCCTTTGTTTCTCTGGTAAGCAGCTGCATTCTATCTTCGATAGAACTCACAAGGCCATCCTTCTCGGTGGAAGGAAGAAAGATATACATGCATACATATTTATTTCTCTCTAACCCAGCAGATAATAATTGCTGAAAGACATAAGCCTTCTGAGCTGGCTACTGCCAGGGTCAGAGGTTAACCACACTGCAGCTAAGTTTCAAGCAATTACATGCAAGATCATTTCTACTGCCATATTGTTAAATAGAATCAAATGCATTACATATTATACTGTTTCTAAACTTTGCACTACATATATGTTTAAGTACATATTTTTCTAACATTCTCCCTCCTTTTAATGCTTTTTATTTTATTTAGAAACATAAACAATATTATTTCGTTTTCTAGCCTTTTTTTTTTAAAGATTTTTAACTAGGCAAGTCATTTAATTTATACTTTAGAAAAAGCATTATTTGAAATTAATTTTTCAATTTCAAAATTTTGGTAAAAAGTTTCAATAACAAATATATTAACAAAATTTTTGATAAATTTTTTCATGCAGGAAATTTCACAGTAAACACATGCTTCCATTAGAAGTATACCCACACAAATAGCAATTAAAATGTTTAATAGGATGGAACCCCACCCCCCAAACAGATTTTGGAAAAAGTTCGTCAGTGGGTTTGGGCCTGGTTTAGTTATTGCTGATACTTGCTGAATTACCTCTAGGTGATTATTTGTCTCGTGACGATTTTCAGGGATAAAAGCACAACATTTTTCTTCGTGTACCACCTCTTGCTGCTAGGGTGAAGTAAAGAGCCACTTGATTTTGTAGCACAACAGTTTTTATTGCATTTAGTTTATTAGGCACCAATTTTAGGGCGGAAAAAGTTGCATTACTTATTACTTCGAGAAGTTTTGACAGCTTTTTTAGCTCCCAGATTGATTTGACTGCTCCATAGGCTGGTAGTATTTTTGCCCAGGATATAACACTGTTGCCCAAGTCCATATGAGTCAATTTATTTTTGTCTTTTACTGAATTATGGTCTTTCCAACCAGCTTTGATTCTTCCCAACTGGATTCACAGGTTTCTTAACTGGACCTTTAGATTTTTTGAGCTGTTTCCCTTACATTTTGTATTTTACCCAAAGGTAATTTTGCAGTATGTTTTACTTGCTGGAACCAGATAACTCAAAAAACAACTGCCGGACCAATTTTCAGGTAATCATTTATATGCCTTTTTTTCACAAATAAAATTATTACTTTGGTACTAATACGTGTTATTCCTGCATGAAACATTTTTCTATCTTTAATAGACAATTGTTTAGTTAAGACTGGATTGTCACGTACTGCATTTAATGTAGTTTTCATTGAACTCAGATATGAATTATAGTTAGTATTACAAACAGTACCCCCACTTCTGACTTTAATGTAACATTTATAAGACATTGTTATATTACAATTACTCCAGCCCACCTGGAGGGTATGACTTTTGTAGAAACATACAACTCCTTTTTGTGTGACAGGTAAAAATAAAGCTATTTTGTCCTGTGATTTTACAGTTTCTGTATTAAAAACAAATTTTTCCAAGTCTCATTTATTCCCAGAGGGACAGCGGACATTAACAGTTTTTTATATGCTGTTGGTATAGCTGTACAAACCCAGCAATTTGAAATGTTTAAAGTCTTTGCATACACACGTTTCATGGCCAGGTATGTGTTAAAATTTGGATGCCAGTCTATAAACAGTTCATCACGTCTTTTTACTTTTACTCGTGTGGTTGAGTGCAGGAAAAAACCACAATAAGAGAAAAATTGTCACACTTATAGTCAACAAATGCACAGCTAACAAAATAATTATGCAATAGTTTTGGGGTTGCTTTGCTTTTTCATTTGCTTTACTTTTGGCCATTTTGCCCTTGTGTATTAAATTGAAAGTTTTTTACCGGTTTGTTCTGTCTTTTATTTGAAAAAGAGTTAAACTGCAAAACAGATTTATTCATTAACAGTTTTTTTATATAATTAGTTAATGAACTGTCAGCCTTCTGCTCTGCAGGCATGAGAGCTTTTTACTGAGGCACATAATATGCTTTCCCAAAAAACATTTTAGAGGGAGTCAAACCCTTTACATTTATTTAATTTTAAGAAATTCATACAAATAGTGTGGAATGGGTATGGTGGTATAGGAAAACTTCCTTGCTTGTTTTTAAATGCTCCTTGTGCATGGTGCTTGTTACAAGTATGACAAGCTGCACAAAATTTTATTGTATAATGTATGTATTCACATGTTTGGAATATTCTATTTACTAACTGTACCATCCCCCCTGTTGAGACATGGCTCTGCCCATGGCTCAACAAAGCTGCATATCTAAATAAATTAGACGGCAATATTGTTTTTTTTCCCTTTGGAAATGTACAGTTCATTTTCAAAAATTGCACCTTGTTTTACCCATTTTTGTTTTTTTGCTTTTGTAGTAAGCATTTGCATTGTTTTTAACATGTCTAAATTTAAAATTTCAAAGGGTTGTAATTTTTAATTTAAAAATAAAGTTTTTGAGTCTGAGGCTGCTTGCTTTGCAGCTGCATTAGCTTGTGCATTACCTTTTGAAATCTTATCCTGTTGTTTTGTATGAGCTACACATTTACAAATAGCTACTTTGGTAGGCAACTGAATAGATTTTAATAGCTTCAAAATAAATTGCGCATGATTAATAGGTTTTCCACTGGATGTAATTATTCCTCTATTTTCTTCATTGTTGTGCAAACACATGCACTGTAGAAAAAGCATACTGACTATCAGTATATATGTTTACTTTCTTGTCTTTTACTAAAGTACATGCTTCTGTCAAAGCTACCAGTTCTGCTGCTTGAGCATACAAGTTGTGTGGCAAAGTTTGTGCTTCTAAAATTTCAGTGTTTGTAACTATTGCATACCCCACCAGATTCTTCCCTGTAGGACCCCTTCTGCATGAGCCATTCACGTAATATGTCACCTTAGCATTATTCAAGGGCATATTTGTAAGATCTTGTCTAGGTAAAGCTAACTGTTCATATGAGGTTGACTCAGCAGTATGGTTATACATGAAAGATGTCTAGCAGGAGAAAGGTATGCAACTTTTTCTTGTAGCAGAATTATTGCAACTGCATGAGGCATTCTCAGTGTGAGAGGGTGGAATAACACCACTGAGGCTGAAGCCTGCACTGCCATTGCTGCTGCAACTACTGCTTGTACACAGTGAGGCAAAGATTGCACCACTGGGTCTAACTGTGATGAATAGTAAGCTATGGGGCATTGCTTATTCCCATGCTGTTGCTTTAATACTGATGTCATGTACCCTTGCTTACAATTTACGGTCTGAAAGAACCGTTTGTGATAATTTGGAAGTCCTAAAACTAATGAAGAAGCTATTAACTGCTTTAACTTGCAGAAAGCCATTTCTGCTTTTGTTCTTTATTGTAAAATAATTTGGTACCCAGCTTCAACAAAAATTAGTTGTACCTAAGAAAGGTATTATTTCTTTCTTAGTTGTTGGTTTGGGTGCTTGCAAAATTGCTGTTTTTTTTTTTTTTTCTTCTCTTTTTTCCTTTATCTAGTATTCTACCTTTATTGGATATCACATATCCCAGGTATCTAACCTGTTTTTCCAAAGTTGTAACTTACTTTTGTTTACTTTGTGTCCTTGTATTGCTAAAAATTTTAATAATGCTACTGTATCCACCCTGCACTGCTGCTGGGTGCTGCTAGCAAGATGTCATTTACATAAAGTAGAATTTGACTACTTCCCGGTGGGGTAAACCCTGCCAGGTTGCTAGCCATTTTTTGTGCAAATATTATTGGGCTTTCACAATATCCCTGTGGTAGTCGAGTATATGTATACCTTTTACCCTGAAATGTAAATGCAAACCAATATTGACTATCAGGATGTATAGGTATTGAAAAGAAAGCATTGCTAATATTTACCACAGGGAAATACTTCTGTTGCGGTCTTAAATTATTCAACAAGGTATGTGGGTCTGGCACCGTAGGTGCTCTAGGTATTACTGCATTATTTACAGCTTATAAATCTTGTACCATCTGCCATTCCCCGTTTGCTTTTTTAACAGGAAATAGGGGTGTATCACATGGTGAATCAGGAGATTCTACCAGTACTCCTGTTTTGAGTAATGCTGCTATTATAGGCTTAATTCCTACTTCTGCATCCTTTCTTAAAAGGTATTGTCTTTTCTGTGGTCTAAAAGCTGACTTTGGGGTAATTGTAACTGGTCCTGCTGTTTGAATAAGCCCTACATCTAACTTGCCTGTTGACCACAGAGTTGTTGGAATTTTACACAAGGCCTCTTCTTTTCTTTTTAATAAAATGCTAATCAGCTGTCCTCACTAGATTGCAAGTGTACAGCTGTATGTGTCTGTGTCAACCAATTCAGTTTTTGTTTTTGTATCCCTTGTCCTGACATTTCTAAATCAGTCTGTTTTCCCATTTTGTTACCTTTTTTTCTAAGTCTGCCCATTTAACACTTTTGTTTCTTGTCAAACTGACATGTGGCAGTCTATTGGACTTATACAATTTCATGAATTCCTGAGGTAATGAACAGCTTACTACACTGTTTCCCTCAGTATTCCAACATAAAGTTCGTAATATTAATCTGTCAGCAGGATTTTTTTTTTTAACAATTTTTGCTCATATTTCTTATTAGGTCCTGGTGTGCTACAGTAGTATAGAGTACAATGTAACAAGTGCTGCTGATCAGTGTCAAGGGAGGGTACCTTACTGATGGCTACATTCATCAGTTCTTTGGTTACTGCCCCTGGACCAGTCATAACTAGGTCCTGGCTGTACCAATAATAGGCTTCACCCTCTGATCACACCACAAAAGCATCCATTTGTCTTTGTGCTTCCATACCCTGCATAGTAGGAACTACTGCTATGCCAAATATCTGCACAAGGTCTCTTCCCAGTAAGTTTACTGGACATTTTGCAGAAACTACAATTTTACTTTTCTGAGTCATACCTGAAACTGGGTCAGTTATTGCTATATTATGGGAGAGTGGTTCCCTGTATAGCTGTCCATTTGCTGCTTTTACTAATATATAATCAGGTGATTCAGAATGTTTTGGTAACTTGGAGGGGTGTATCAAAGTCCGTGACGCTCCTGAGTCACACAGGAATTTGACTTCCCTTCCCTCCACCAGAAGTGTCACTTCTAGTTTTGTATCTGCTAGGTAGAGCTCCAGGCTCAACAATGCTAAATCTAAAATTTTATTTCCATTTTTATCCTCTACATCTGTTTGTACTTCCTCTATTCCTCTACTACATTCACATTTTCTTTTGTTTATTAACCTTTCCTGATGATTTTGGTTGTTATCACTATCATATAGTCAGTCCTCATCTCCTTTATCTTCTGTCATTGCTTTCTTATTTTGTTTACAGTCCCTAGCTAGATGCCCTTTTTACCTGACTGTAATACAAATACTTCAGCTCCGTCTTCAGCAGTGAAGACTTGTGCCCTTTTTTTTCTTTTTACTATTAAAGTGTCTTTCGGCATGTCTAGCATACTCAAGTAAGGCTTGCAGCCTGCTTGTTCAGTGATCTATCATATGCTTTGTAATAAAGCTACTGATAGAGGCAATGCAACCTTTTAAAAATGCATTTTTTTAATTGTTGTTTAAAGCATTCTAATAATCTAGCATAATATTCATTTATTGTCTCATTTTCCTGTTGTATGCATTAATTAATGCAAGTCCAGTCTGCTCTAAGTTTTTATTTCTCAGAGATTCTGTCTGTCAGACCTTTCACTATGTTGTTTAAAAAAATGTTTTTGAATTTCTAAGCTTCTGTTTTTCTACAATTTGTTTCCTCAATCCACCTGTGTGCTTGAGGTATGCCTAGTTGGTGCTGCTTTTTTGCCTGACCTCCTGCATCAGATTTAAGCTGTTTAAGGAGTTTAACTAGTGAAAGTTTATCTAGTTTACCATCAAATTCATATTTGTTAACACATTTTGTATAATATCTCACATTATCTGCTCACTGCAATTGCATATACTTCACATTATCCGTTAGGGGGCGGATCTCGTGATCTCTCAGTGCACTGATTTCCCATGTCTTAAAAAAGACTGTTACGTAACCCTTCTCTTGTACCACGTGATATCTTCTTCCCTGTATCCACAGTAGTGTCTAGAATGACTATTTACTTTGCCCTGTTTTTCCCCTGATCTATGACCAAATATACAGTACTTCAATACATTCTAACAACAGTACACTGTAACCTGGTCCCTGATCTAAAACAAAGACAAAGAGGGAAATTTTTCTTACCTGAGCCTCCCGTTTATGACTGCATATTTTTCTTCTTGGGGTCCAGTTTTCCGCTCTTCAGCCACAGATCAGAAAGTGGACAGCCTTTTTACACACAACAATTCAGTCGGAGGTCTTTTCACTTTAAGAAGAACCATTTTGGCAGCTTCTCCTGCGCAGATTTATTACCACCCATGCACTCTGACCTGTAGCTTACCAAGGGAATTCCGGCTCGAAGGACGAAAATGTCAAATAAATTGTTAAAATCAGACTGTAAAAATCATTAGGCTTTTCAAAATGACAGTTAATAACACAGGATGCTCAAGTTCAAATAACGTTTCTTTACTAATGTACATTAGGAGGCAAAAAACTATACAAAACAAGTATAGAGTTTTGACTAACTACATTCAGGAAATAAACTTCTTTAAATACACTATACATTCAAGCTGCGCCCACCTTACTGACGTGGTCAGTCACAGGGCACTTACATCATTACAGTCTACAATATTCTATTCATAAGAAAGTGCTGAGGTAATGCTTTTTAAAAACTTTCCCATGAGAATAATACAGCCTTGCAAGGCACCTGGTCAATTACAATGTCTTCCTGTAAATGTTGCTCTTCCAAGGTTCCAGGGCCTGTACGAATACAATAGTCAGTTCATTTCTTAATACGTTCCTTTGTTTCTCTGGTAAGCAGCTGCATTCTATCTTCGATAGAACTCACAAGGCCATTCTTCTCGGTGGAAGGAAGAAAGATATACATGCATACATATTTATTTCTCTCTAACCCAGCAGATAATAATTGCTGAAAGACATAAGCCTTCTGAGCTGGCTACTGCCAGGGTCAGAGGTTAACCACACTGCAGCTAAGTTTCAAGCAATTACATGCAAGATCATTTCTACTGCCATATTGTTAAATAGAATCAAATGCATTACATATTATACTGTTTCTAAACTTTGCACTACATATGCTTAAGTACATATTTTTCTAACAAATATAAACTGATTAAACTTCTCTAAACTTCCAGTCCACATCTACAGTTCTGTTATTGTCTTTTTCTGGACTCCTTCAAGTTCTTCCTGTTGTGAAACTTAATTTCTTCTTTACTGTCTCTCTCTAAATCTTAGGTAGAAATCAAACAGCGTGGTACTTGCTGGATGATAATGCATACTTGTCCAATATGGCATTTAGTCAAAAAAGGTCTCTGCAGACAGAAATCACCCTTACAGTAAGTTATAGTGACATCAACTTTTATAACTTAAGGTGATACAGGAGTGCAAGCTGTATATGAGGTCAGAGGAGCTTTGTTCCCTAGAGAAAAGTACAGCTGTGAACATTTTTCCATAAATGTAGATGTTTGAGTGTATTCACTGTTGTAGTCATAATTGATGGGATTTCCTGCCATGTAAGTCCATGGCCAGGCTGACTACCTGAAAATTTTCTCCACCTCCTGAACCCAGCAGACTCCCTGACTGACATCAAGATGTCTGGGTATAAAGGGAGTCAGCCATCATTGTAACCCCAGTACTTTCTTGCCCCCAACAAATAGGAGCCCTCCAGTTGGTCCCTAAGGTTAGGGGCCTAACGCCAGAAACTTCAGAGTATGAGAGGAGGAGAACAGCCTGAAACTTGAGAGGACAATGTCCACCCAAATCTCATGAAGCAATAGGGGAAAGAGGGAGGGAAAGAATACTGCAACAGTGAATACAGTCAAACATCTACATTTATGGTAAGTGTACACAACTGTACTATGTTCTTCATGTTTCACTGTTGCAGCCATAACTGATGGGATGACTAACAAAACTTAAAGGAGGATGGATGGAAAGTTTATATAGAGTAAAGGATGCCCTGCAAAATGGCAGTGACAAACCCCACTCAGGACTTGGAGAAAGTTGGAAGGTGATAATGTTTGATGAAGGTATGCACAGAGGACTACGTAGTGGCTTCCACAATGTCCTTAGTGACCACCCCTTTAAGAAAGGCTGCAAATGTAGCAGTAGCCCTAGTGGAGTGTAACCTCACAGGGTTTGGAGGCTTCTTTCCATGATAGCTGTAGCAAAACAAGATACAGTGGGGAAATCCATTTGGAGATCTTTTGTTTATAAACCAGTCTCCCCACACAGCTACAGGCAAGGGCTACAAAAAGCCAGTCATACGTCCTGATATTCTTTGTTCTGTTCAAGTAGTAACACAGTTGGCTATGCACATCCAACATGGAAGATTCTTACCCCCTTGTTTTGAGGGTTAGGAAAGAAGGTGGGCAAGTGGATAGTCTAGTTTAAAGAGATCTCTTTAACAACTTTAGGCATAAAGGAAGGTCTGGTCCCAAGAGAGACTCTATCAGGGTGGAAAGTGATGAAAAGTTCCACACACATAATGGTTTGAAGTGAAGAAGCCATTCTAGTTGAAGCAATGCCTAGCTGTAAGACTGTCTTCCAGGTCTGAAATTTGATGTCTACAGAGGCAGCTGGCTGAAAAGGTGGAAGGGTAAGCTTCTCCAGAATTAAATTGAGATCCAACAGGTGAACAGGAGGTTTTGTCAGGAGTCAAATGTGGATAACCTCTCTCAGGAACTGTTTCATGAGAAGATGGCAGAAGAGAGGGTGTTGAAGAGGCAGATAAACTGAAATTGCTGAAGTATGAATTTTAGGAGAGTAAGAAGAAAATCCTTTGCCAAAAAGTCCTGATATGTATGAATGGATCATAGACATTTGAGCATGAAGACGGCTGTGTCTTTTTTGTCTGCACCATATAGCGAATCTCTTTCATTTGGCAGAGTAAGATTTTTTGTTAATTCTCCTGGTTTCTTTTAGAATGTCTTGGACCTGTTTGTCAAGCAGTGTCTTCTTGCAGGGATAACGGTATCATCCAAGATGTCAATTTGAGAGTGTTCGAGTTGGGGTATAATGGCCCTTGTTCTGTGTTAATAGGTCCACTTGTTGGGGCAGCAACCTTGGTTTCTTCTTGCTTAGACTGAGAATTAGAGGATACCAGTGCTGTTTTGGTCAAGCTAGGACTATTAAAATGACCATTGGCCATTCTTCCCTTATCTTCAGCAGTATCAAGGGTATTGGGGAGAAGGCATAGGGGAATAGGCCTGTCCAAGAGAAGGAGAAAGCATATGTCTTCTAGGCTGACCTTGTTTTGGTCCTTAAACATAAATAACATTTTCAAGTGCTCATTTTCTTTGGTAGCAAAAAGTTATATCTCTGGCACACCCCATATTCTGGGTATATTGAGAAAAACATTTGATGCAGTTGCCACTTGTGCGGGTATGACAGGCTCCTGCTTAGGTGATCTGCCAGTTAATGGGTTTCCTCTGGTAGGTTTGGTGGCATGAGGTGTAGACCTAGGGAGTTTGCAGTTTCCCAAAGCTAGGTGACAAAGAGGGAAAGAGAGAGTGCCTCCATTCTTGTTTATGTACCACATAACTGTGGTATTGTCTGTCATTACTAGGAGTACTCCTGGTTTCAGTTGGTCTTTGAAGGCAATCAGACCTTTTTGGACTGACATCCGTTCCTTTACATTGATGTGTTTGTTCTTGAACTGGGAGTCCCAACTGCCATGAGTCTGTAAGTTGTTGTATTGGCCCCCCCAAGACTATTTCCTGGGCATCTATGGCTATAGTATGGTCCTGAGAGAAGGCCTGGGTTAAGGACCCACCAGGCAAAATCTTTTCTGAGACAAGGTAGAAGCTTTACCCTGAAGTTAAGGGACTGAGAATGTCGGCACCACACATTTCTGAGGTACCATTGCAGTTTCCTCATATGTAGTCTGGCCAGAGGGATCATGAGGATCATGAGGATGCAAGAAGCCATGTAACCCAAGGCTCTTAGGAATTCTCTTGCTGTGAGTTGTTCATGAGAAGGAGCTTTTGGAAGTACAGAATTATATAGGTAACTTTGTCTGTAAATAGGAATTCTTTCTGAAGTGTGGAGTACAGCAATGCCCCCAGAAACACAATTCTGTTTGTGAGGATGGTCTGAGACTTTTAGGAAGGATGGCTCAGTGTTGCAGTTGTAGCATTGTCATCTCACAGCAAGAGGTTATACGGTTCAATTCTCAGCTGGAGTGGCTTATGTGTGGAGTCTGCATGTCCTCCCTGCGTTTGTGTGGGTTTTCTCTGTGTACTCCTGTTTCTTTAGCTAGGAAGCAAAAACCAGCAAACTTCGTAAATCCTTTATTAAGTGACCACAAGCAACGTAAAACGAGTGCTTTTGCTCGGTAAATACCGAGCTTTATCAAGTTAACAGTATGATGCAGTTGGCTTGAATAAATACAAGTCGTAAAATCACATGATAAAATAATTGGCTAACGTAATTAACTCAATTAAGCAAAAAATGACTGAACTGATTATTCAAGATTGTTAAAACACCTTTTCATACTGAAAATGTTAAAAACACAAAAAGTGTATGTATTAATATATAAATATAAATATTGCATTAAAATATATATAACTGTATACATAACAATGACAAAGGTAAATAAAAAAATATATAAAAATATGGAAATATGGACAAGTAAATAGTCTCATTCATAATAAAAACTAAATAGTCTATTCCAAGCCAAAATTAAAATTAAATGTGCTGAAATCTAGACCTAGTACCACTTATAAATAAATTAATAACAATGTATATATATATATATATATATATATATATATATATATATATATATATATATATATATATATAATGTATATATATAATGTTTATATATATATATATATATATATATATATATATATATATATATATATATATATATATAATGTATGCCAGAGGCGTGGTACATTATAATAATGCATTTACATTGTAAAACTCGATATGAAAAAACAAAAACAAATGTGCAATAATGTAATACGACCACATTACAATCTGATACATACCAAACTGTAAGCGGCACTATAACCGGGTCATCCTCAACCTAAGCACACTGCTAATATTTATGTTGTCATTAAGGCCAGGTGGTTTACCAGCATCGAGTCTAAGTTGCCATAGGAGTTCTCTGTACTCTAAAGTTGTCTCCACAGTCACCTCCTCTGGCATCTGGTGTCACATGTTCTAGCACAATGAACTTAAGCTCCATTCTAGGGCAAAAAAATTGAATGCTTATAAAAAGCATTAGTTTCCCTTTCCCTAGAAATGTCATAAAGGTGTTCGTAGATTCTCTTTCTAAGAGGCCTCTCCATTTTTCCTACATAAAAACTGGAGCAAAAAGTACATAGCCCTAAATAGACTACCCCTTTTGTTCCACAATTAGAGTAACTGTTAGAGCTAAAAAGGAATTTTCTCGATGGAATATAAATTGTTGAGTCATTTACAATAACATTACACTGCTTGCAGGCACCACATTTAAAGGTGCCCAACCTAGGATGGTTTGATGTTGATCTTGGAGTGCACTTCCTTTCAAACAATTCCTTAAGGTTAACACCTCTTTTTCTTACAAAATTAGGGTGTGGTTGCACCAGTTTGTTCAGTTCATCATGGAGAGTGAGAACCGGCCAGTGCCTTCATACCACGCTCTCAATATCCAAAGAACTGAGAGAATAGGTATAAATAAAGCGACTAGACTGTTCCATAGTGTCCTCAGTAGTGGCCTCGGATACTTGTGGAAACCCATTACCCAACAAGGGGGGATATCTATTGTCCCTTTTGTCAATAATTTCTTGTGCTAGACTAGTCACTAAAGAGTTAGGATATCCTCTCTCAAGAAATAATGATTTCAAAAAGTCAATTTCATTCAAAAATCAGCAAATGTACTACACATCCTAGAAGCACGAATAAACTGCCCCTTAATAATACCTTTCTTTTGCTAAAAAGGGTGTCCACTATCAAAGTGTAAGTACAAACTAGAAAAAGTTGGTTTCCTAAAAAGCTTAGAATGAAAAGTATGGTTGAAATTATCCTTATACAGGGTTACATCAAGGTAATGTAGCACATTTTCACTAACATTGTTTGTGAAAGATAAAAAGGGGGTGGTGGAATTGAGATAGCTGAAAAAAATCGTAAAACTGATTCAGGGTACCATTCCATAAAATACAGATGTCATCCAGGTACCTCTTATAATGTGTTATATGATGGACCCAAGTGGTTGAAAAAATAAACTTCTGTTCCCATCTATGCAGTATCACATTGGAGTAGAGGGAAGCACAGGATGCACCCATGGCTACCCCCTTCTTTTGTCTGCAAAGTTCTCCATTAAAGTGGATAAAGCTGTTCTCTAGTACTATTTCCATAAACTCCACTAACAAGCTGGTGACCCTGTTCCCTAAATGGGCTTCATTTGTCAATACCTCATTGAACCATTCCAAACCAATGGAGTGAGGAATACTATGGAACAGCTCCACTATATCGATAGTAATCATTAACAATTCAGGCTGATAGAAGAGGGGTTGGATACCTTTGAGAAAATCCCAAGAATCTTAGCAAATATTACCCAAAGAAGAAACAAATCTCTTTGTTATGTGGTCAATAAATTTGCCAAGTGGCTCTGTTATACTACCCGCCCCGGAAACAACAGGTCTGAACTTCAATGGATTTAACCCCTTGTGAATAATCAGTTCAGTCATTTTTTGCTTAATTGAGTTAATTACATTAGCCAATTATTTTATCATGTGATTTTACGACTTGTATTTATTCAAGCCAACTGCATCATACTGTTAACTTTATAAAGCTCGGTATTTACCAAGCGAAAGCGCTTGTTTTATGTTGTTTGTGGTCACTTAAAAAAGGATTTACGAAGTTTACTGATTTTTGCTTCCTAGCTGTGGATTTATTCTTCCTACTCCTGTTTCTTTCCATATTACAAAGACATATATGTGGAGCATTTTTCCCCGGGCCGCCGCTGAAAATTGGCTTCATTCCAAGTTGGACTTTTCTGGTAAACATATGTTAAATAAAATAAAAAATACACTGCTGTGAGTTTTTTCTAGATGTGTTGCTTGAATGAGGCAGTCATCTAAGTAGGGGTAAATCTAAATGCCCTATGACCTGCAGTAGGCTCTCACTGGGGTTAGATATTTTGTGAAAACCCTGGGTGTAGTAGACAAGCCAAAGTGAATAGCACAAAACTGATAATGTCTCACACCTGCTCTGAAGTGTAAGGATCTCCTGAGAAAAAATTCTATGGGAATGTGGTGGTATGCATCCTTTAGCTCTGAGGTTACCATGTAAGCAGTGGGTGCAATCATGGGCAGCAATTTTTGAAGGGTTAACATTTTGAAGTTTGGTACCTGCAAGAATCTGTTGAACCTTGACAGGTCCAGGACAGGCCTCTGGGTACCCTCTTTTCTGGGAATGAAGAACAACTTTAAGTAAATTCCTTTTCCTTGTAATGTGTTTGGTACTGGTTCCACAGAGCCTTGGGTGCACAGGAGCTGTATTTGATTTAAGGCCTCTATTGCTTTGCTGGAATACCTTGGAAACCTGATTGAATTAGATGCTGTTTGAACTGATGTTTTAAACTTGTTTCTATGATTTTCAGTACCCACTGATACCTGGTAATGAGTCCAACTCTTTAAGAAGAACAACAATCTTCCTAGTCTGAGACAGGTTAGGGAGGAAGGGGTGAGCCTTGAGGGAAGCGGGAAAGGGAGTCATATGGAAGAGTCCTGTTTATTCCCTGCTGGGTCTCTCTTGGTAGGAACCCACAAGCCTATTAGAATCTGCTTGACAGTATCTCACTTGCTGGTGCTGCCTTTGACTCCTTTTCCTCCAAGGTCTCTTATGTCTAGGCTTAGGCTGGGAGGCCAGAAAGGACCAGTGTTTGGTAGGGTAATTGCATCTGAAGCAAGGAGGTTGAACATGAAGAAAGTCCTTGGCCATTTGCATGGACTTGGCATCTCCTCCATATTCTTAAGCACTGCTTCAGCATTGGGGCCAAAAAAGAAATCTCTGTCCAATGGAGCATCCAAGTGACTGGCTTTCATGTGTTCAGGGAAGGACTGTTCCCTCAGTCAGGCACTATGTCTAATGAAGGATCCTGTAGCTGCTGCCCTACTGGAAGCTTCCAGTACATTATAGTCACAGAGCAAGGAATGCTTAGCTACTTGAGAGCAAGAACTGCATAAGTCTAGCAGTTCTTTGAAGTGGGCCTTATTTTCACTACCCACCAATTTTTGCTTCATCTATTCTAAAATGGTTTCTTGATACTTCACCATATGAAACCAGCAATTCAAAGCCCTCATGTCTAGGGTAGCAGAGGTGTAGACTTTCTTTCTGAACCCATCCAAGGCTCTGCTTTCTTTGTCAGGGGATTTTTGGAAATGCTAGCTTTATCTCCCTTAGGACCTTGATTCAACACTTCAGGGTCTGCTACAGAATTCTTGAAAAGTTGTGGGAATTAAGAACCCTGTAAAATCAGGTTTCCAAGGAGCAGGAGGGATGGAGGGAATCTGGCTGTAATGAAGAATCCAGCAAGACACTGTCCACTACTTCTAAGACTGGAGGAATGGCAAGAGGCTTATGCTCAGGGAGTTTTAGAAATTCCCGAAACATCTTCTTGGATTGTGGATAGTCCTGTGCTTCCCATATAAAGTGTTCCCTCAGGGTTATGTAGAGTATCCCCCAAGTAAATGCCCTTGGTGGGGGGGCTGAGATAAAGTTCTCATTAGAATCTGAATCCCCATAGGAAGCAATTAGTAAACCTTCTTCAAAGAAGTATTTATCATTATCATCCTCAGAGTCAAAAGAATCAGAAGACTCCTGAGAGAGATATCCCTTTTCCTTTTACCAGGAGAAGATTCAGGGGCAGCACCTGGGAGAGAAGCATCTGGATCTGACTATGGTGATCAAATCCTCAGCCATCCTAACTAGGTCCTGTTACTAGGCCAGAGTTTGGGATTGGTAGCTTGCAGTAATTAGCTGGTGCAAGCTGGATGCAGCCTTTTTATATGAGGCATTAGGATTGGACCTGAGGGCAATATCCATGGTAGGGTCTGGACACGAGATGGCTGAATCCCAGGGAAAATGAACTGAAGTGACTTCCTGATGATAAAAGATTCTTGACACCCCTTTGACAATCTGAGAACAGTCATTGAAAGCTGGAACCTGCAAAGTGGCTCTGGACCCAACAAATGAGCTAAGACCTTCAGCTTGTGTGGAAATAGAGGGGCCTGGTAGCATTCCAGACTTTTAACAGGTCTCAGTAGATGCTTGTGTCACAACCTCACTCATTGGAGGGGACTGTAAAAGCATCTTCTTCTTTGATGATAACAAGCCTAAGCGGACTGGCAGATGGTAAACGATCATCACCCAGTACCGTAAGTCTTGAGTGTTTTCCTTCTTATGCCTAGGGAGGTCAGCCTTGTTCTGACTGGTGGACAACATAGTACATGAAGACCCTAGTGACTCGCTAAAGTGCTTAGCTAAAATCTCAGCCCTATGCTGGATCATTCTACTGTTAAAGAGAGCACAGAACTGACAATTAGCTATGCCATGTTCTGGACCCAAACAAGTTACATAAAAGGAGTGAAAGTCATGGTGTATTATCTGCTTGCCACAGAGGAGACAGTTATTAACTTTCTCTGAAGTTAGTCAAAAAACATATGAAAAGCTCTCAAATGGGGTACTTAGGTTTAGACATCTTCCTTTCTGGTGCAAACTGACTGCTGCACCGACTAGCACTCTGCTTCAGACTATGATGGCAAGAAAGAACTGAGGTTATAGAGTCACCTGACTCCCTTTATACCCAGATATCTTGGTGTCTGTCAGGGCACCCATCGGCTTCAGAAGGAGGAGGAGAACATTCTTTGGTAGTCAGACTGGCCAAGGGCTGTCTTGGCAAGAAATCCTATTATGACTGCAACAGTGAAACACAATGAACACTATATAGTTGCATGAGTTTAGTAAAGGCCATTTTGAAAAAATAAAACAGTTGAAATGGTTTTAGTACAGTCTTACTGCATTCATTAAAAATAAACTCTCAAACTTTAATTTCCTCTTTCTTCATCTGATTGATTTAATGAAAAGTACATTTTTTTGTTGTGTTCCTATGGAGCAAAAGGAAAAAGTTCCTTGATACTATACTTTTCATCCAATTTGAATTTTTCTTTATTTTCCATTTGTTTCATATTCTCTATCTCTTTCTTCAGTTCCCTCACTTAGCTACACCAAACTGCATATTTACCTCTTCTCAGTCCTTACTGCCCTGCCCCAGGTATCTATAGAACAAGGGCAGCATGGTTGTAGACAAAGGTATGTTGTGTTTTTATTACAAATCCACAGAGCTAGGGCCATAAGAAAATTTCATTGACAAGAATTTGCTCAGATAGGACTGGATAGAACTATACAGTCAAGTTCCAAAGAAAATATGCAAAATAACACATCGACATACTCATACACACAAATTCAGCATTTGTCTTATAAAGGAAGAAGTGATTACTAAATAATAAGGTGCAACATGTATCATATGTCTCATGCACACTCTTGACATACATATCAAATATTGGCAAACAAATTACTAAAATAGACTGTTGTCATAACATCTATCTAAGATCAATATCAACGATCACTTTGCATTCTTAATAAAAATAAGAAAAAAGATTAAAACTTTTATTGTTTGTTTAAACCACAGTTAATTAAGTTAACACAAGAGAGGAGCATTTTTGCCCTGTCATAGCTTCATCAGATGTTCCATTTTCTACATAAAAAGCCATGTAAATTACACTGAAGGCTTTACTCCAAGAGAACTTAACAGATCACATTCAGTGACAATGTTTAGAACAGCAGCAGTATATACACAGTTTACATCTTTACTGTGATCAGTGCTGTAAACTCGATATCTAAGGAAGTACAAACTCGCTGCGTAATGTCATATAACAATGTAAGCATCTAGTTTTGCATTTTTGTTACATTAATATAGCATAAAACAAAACAGATGGCAGAGAAACCAAATTCTGTGAAATGGTGTGACGGGAGAGGGGAGCATTGTATTGGTTATCAGAACTCAAAAAAGTAACTTTGCTGCTAAGGGCAGAGGTGTAATTAGGATTTAACAACTGTGTGTGTGTGTGTGTGTGTGTGTGTGTGTGTGTGTGTGTGTGTGTGTGTGTGTGTGTGTGTGTGTGTGAACATTCTAAGGCTCAGAAAACATAGGGGAGAGGAAAGGGAAAGGGTCAGAGATGGATCATACATAAGAACAGAGTCATGCCAAACCAAAACATATGTAATCTGTATATCCATATCTATATAAACACACACACACACTCACACACACACACACACACACACACACACACACACACACACACACACACACACACACACACACACACACACACATCTCCATAAAAAGCTGAAAATGCAAGTAATACATATTTTTCTTAATTTATTTGATAAGTCCAGTTAAGCTAATAGCACATTTTCAGGGAAGGTCCAGAAAGAAAACCTCCACAACAGATTAAAAACATTTAAACGGTAGCTGATGAGCAATTATATATATAAGAGAAGAAAAGCCCCGCAACAGATTAAGTATTTTATATTGATTTTGGGAGAAGGGCACCACAAAACATACAAAAAATATTTTACAGTAACTGAGAAGTAATTATTTACAAAGGGAGAGAAGCCCCACAACTAATTAAACATTTTCAATGAGTTGGGGAGAAATGCTCCAGAAAAATCATTTTACAGTAGTTGATAAGTAAAAACATACAGATAGTTGTATTAAGTAAATTAATGTGTGTCAACCTGTGCTCACCGAATAAATTATTATTTTAAAGCACTCATCCATTTCTGTTAATAACATGAATGGTTTCTCCAGATCTCACTATGCTAGCATGTACCACCATGGTGGCTCATACTGCTGACCAGACACATCATAATATGAACAGTTCAAACTGACATTAAATTAATCCCCAGATGCCAAATATAAGTAAAAGAGTTGCAATGAAAGTATGAGCAAACATCAAAAGTCAAATCTAAATTACATATAAATAATAAAATATAGACTTAAACATCCAATACTAAAGATAAAAGATGAAAATTAATCTCAAACATAGGCATGAAATATTAATTGGCATACAGATGTATAAATATATGCATGTCTATATCTATATCTACATCTATATATATATGGGTATAAATACATGGATAGATACAGATGTAGTGAATTAAATTGAAACATCCAGATGTCAGCATTCACAATATCAACCAGTGCGTCAACTTTGCAAATATTGTCACACTACTACACATGCACTAAGCAACATCCTTGGCACATGCAAAATTAAAACTTAAAAATAAACATTAAAATGTTGTTTTTTGCAGGACAACAAGCCCTCTGCACCCCCCCCCCACATGTCCAGGCTGTGTCAAACACACCACCTGCTAATTGCAAATATACTACCTTCACGATCGCACAGTGTCAGGGAAAGGACGTATGTCCAAACCCCAAGAATTGTACAGTCTTGTACACCTATTGACCATATATAGAATTGACTAAATTTAGTTCCCTCAAAGATAGATGGATAGATAGATATAGATATAGATTTATATCTTGATAGGGTCACTTAATGAACCCAGTATTTGACCACCATGGCTATGACAAAGAGGGTTATTATCCAATTTGCTGCCTGGTACCACTCTTTTGCTTATGATTTTTTTTTTCTGGACAGGAATTTTATTCAGATCACTTCAAATTAAATTATATGTTATTACCTACCTTTCTCTGGCAAAGAATAAAAGTATATTACAACATGACAAAATGAATGAATCAGTTACTTTGCAGAGAGTCCGACAGTCATAAGGTATGGTGGATATGAAGCGGACTTCTAAATGACTAAAGTTCAGATTGGTAGGAGTAGAATATTATCATCCCAGAAAATAAAATGTTTTTATTTACTCTACTAAAATTTCTTTCTGTAACTCATATTTTCACAGTATTGCCTTCAGTCATATTCATGAAACTTTCTTGCAGATTACATATTGAGGCCAAAAGTATTGTATCAGTTTGTTAAGAAGTTATGTTGTAGTGAATTTCCAAATTTTAGGTTTAGTAGTGCTCATGTTTGTTGGGCATCCTTAGTCCGTGTTATTTATTTATTTATTTATCTTTTGTTGACTGGGTTAATCCCACTAAGCTTTCTGTAACTCATATTTTCACAGTATTGCCTTCAGTCATATTCATGAAACTTTCTTGTAGATTACATATTGAGGCCAAAAGTATTGTATCAGTTTGCTAAGAAGTTAAGTTGTAGTGAGTTTCCAAATTTTAGGTTTAGTAGTGCTCATGTTTGTTGGGCATCCTTAGTCCTTTTTATTTATCTTTTGTTGACTGGGTTAATCCCACTAAGCTAGTGGCCTCTTATCAGTGGAGGCACAAGGTGGAATTAATACTACTAGGGGAAATTTTACCTGAGCACCAAGGAACCTTCCCCTACTTGATAGGTGCCATGGGATCTTTTACATTAATCTGGGGTACCACCAACTCAAGCAGAAAGTGACACAGTTTAATGTCTCATCTAAAGGATGGCACATTTAGAAGTGCAGCACCCCATTTACACTGCACTACACTGTCAGAAATTGAACCATCTGGTGTGGGAATTGAATCCACAGTCCTCTGCTCCAAAGGTAAGTGTACTACCTATTGAACCACAGACATTAGAACTTTCACTATTGTGACAGTTTTTTCTGACTGTTCTTTGCACTTTATGCTTTACCACCACAAACCTCCTCTACTATATTCCCTTAATCAATTTGGTACTTCTGGGCCACCACTTCTTTATTAAAAAAGAGTGTTGCTTGATTTTTTTAAATAATAATAATAATGTTTGGCTGTCAATGTTATAACTGTGGTGAGATATATGATAGCGCACCACTCTCTTGCGTTTTTACATTGCAAAAGTTATCAACCACCACCTCCCCACCACACACACACATACACACACACACACACACACACACACACACACACACACACACACACACACACACACACACACAATTTATACAAAGCTGTAATGCATTTAGAGATGTGACCTCACAGCTCTAGGTACTTTCAGTATACTGATTTAAAACGTAAAACCTAATTATTTATTTTAACCACTGAATGACTGTGATACTTATATTTTTCAAGATAAAGGCCATAATGACTTCTTCTAACAAAAATGAAAGTTTCATATTCACTTAACAGCTTGTGTTGGAAAACACATGATAAAAATTTTGAACATTACCATGTCTAAATGGGATTAATGTTTTAATTCCAGAAATGTAGCATTTTATCAAAAATAGCACATGCTCAGTCTAGCTCCTTTCAAGAAATACTAATTTTATATCATCCCCCAGAATTATTAGTCCTCCGTGCAGGACTAGCTTAGTCCTGCACAGAGGTGGCCATTTAGGAGCAGGATGGCACTGTGCCATGCATATTAATGAGGTGCGTTGCCTGAGCTCCTAATCGTACACAGAATATACATGCCCCTGCAATGAAGAACAACAGAAAGGGCTAATAAATGAGTGAGGCTGCTCATAGGTGTCTGCATATCTCCACCGACAGTCATCCCCATGTACAACAGCAGTTATATAGAAATAAAATGAACGAACCCTTTTTTTTTTTAAATCCAATTAAAGCTAACCATAGGTGCACGGGTCTGCCCAATGCTTAGCTACGGTTAATGCAGCTTAAATGGCTGAAGAGGATAACAAGGAAGATATATGCAAATGAAGCAGCATAGCAATAGTGTAGTGGGCAGAGCATTCACCTTACAAGCAAGCATTCCCCGTGCGAGTCCCACTGCAGCACATTCCATTTTCCATGGCAAAGCATGTTATGACCAATATTTTTGTTGCATAACCCACAAAATAACATATATTTTTGAACTGGGGTACTGCAGTAAATGCACATGTGAGGTGTCAGTGTCATAATGAATAAAGAACTAGTAAGAAGGTTTAAGCACCAATAAGCAGTAGTAAGCATATATATAAGCACTAGTAAGCAGGTTTAAGCCTGGTTGCATGGGAGTAAGTAATGCGCACACAGGTTAAGCAATTTTGAAGCTAACTCTCTGCAACCATATGTAACCGGAGGTTAGCAGTACTTACCCTTGTGCAAACCTGAGCAAACCCACTTACAAATGCTCAAAAGTGCCTTAATCACTCTGTATCTAACGGGTCTTGTTCTGCCTATCAACAAAATAAACGGCATTGCAGGTCTTGAACTCAGGACCCCATACACTACAGTCACAGTAGTTAACCATCAAGCCATTACAGAAGCACAGAGGAATGAGGTATCAGCAAACAAGTCTTCACCATAGTAACATCAAACTGAACCTGTGAAAGGAATCAGTATTCAGACATATGTGCCTTAACCCACTATATAACATAAATATGTGAACTGGAGTACAGCAGTAAGCCCAGAAGTGAGGTGTAATTGTAATAGAGTGTTGAAGTCCCCAATAAAACACATGGACCCCATACAGTGGATGTACACATGAATCATGGATACCAGGCATACATATAAGATGTAATGAATAAGAAGTCAATGCCAAAAAGAAAATATAATGCAAAGTCTAATGTAAGCAATGCTAAGCATTGCACAGGCAAGCTTAGGAGGTGTAAGCAATGTGTAGACCAGCTAACAGTGTGCCCAGAGGTGTACCCCTTTAAACAATGCCAACCCTAGGTAAGCAGGTTTGCCCATAGCTTAGCCTTTTCAAAACCGGCAAATCAGGGAAAAGTGCAGGAAATTGGCCCTACTTAAACCCAAGAGGTGGGAATACATCTTATAACTGGTTGTAGGTTCCCCTTCAAGGCATCATGTCAGGAAGGGGAGAAGGTGTGCACTTTCAGCTGCAGTGCTGGTGCATCCTAGTGTCCAGAGTCATGGCTGGACTCCTTGTCAAAGACCATGATCAGAGACTGCTGCAGGGCCAGTACCAGGGCTCCCAATATAAGAAAGAGGCCAGGGACAGTCTCACCCATGACCTCACCAGTGCCACTGGCATACCCTGAACTGGTGAGTAAGTCAGGCATTACTATGCCAACCTGAAGCATCATAAGGGGGACCTCTTGGACCAGTGGATCCAAGAGGCTAGAGTGGCAGGGGATGTCCCAGCTGTGTGTAAGTATCACCCCCACTATGTGCGTAATAATTGCCAGCTCATGTATATCATGGATAGGTATGGCTAAATATTCCTCTTATGTCCCCCACAGCTGCAATGGAGCATGCTGTGAACCAGGAGGCCCACGTCAGTCACCTAGTGAGGTTGCAATGCTTGGCAGGTTAGTAATACTCATGCATTTACTGTCATAGGAAATAAAACTAAAAGTATTAGTTAATTAATTGTCTGTATAAAACCTGTATTGTTCAAGGCAAGTACTGCATACACCAGAGAATATGGCAGGAAGAGTCTCATATAGTTTGTATGTAAATAAAGCGTAATAGTCTGACAATAAAGTTATAACTGCTGGACTGCATCTGCATACTCTGGTATCATATGGTAATATAGATTTGCAATCATGTAATAATACTGTTGTGTTAAGCACTGTTACCCACACTGTGCACCATAAATAGAATATATAGGAATGCCTGTATATGACTAGTGTAACCCCCAGAGGCCATTTAGTACAACTGAGAGACACATAGACAGAAAACAGGGAAAAGGCAGATAACAAAACCCAAATAGCACATGCAACTGAGATATGAACTGTTATACTTTTAGCTCACACAGCCATGGTTCGAATACTGGCAGTGGGGGTAGTCTTCACACAGAATCATACCCCACAACTGTACTGATATATCCAGAATTTCCAGTAAAGTGGCCAATATCTGGTGCCTGTCAACCTGTCCCCTGTGAAATCAATGGGATGATCCCAGACATATAGGCAGCAAACAGGAAATACAACTGACTGACACACATCTATCAGAACAAAGCTGGCACACTAGCAACTCCCCAAAACGTGATGAGAGTAAGAAGGCACATATGTCCCATTTACACCCCCATGTTGTCAAGCTGTGGCCAGAGTGTGCAGAGTAACAGAGTGAGATATATGTGCATAATAGTAATGTGTAATCTGGTACTGTGGGTGGCAACATTTAGGTAGTGCTAACAAACATTTCTCCCACAGGTCTGTCAGATACCAACACCGTGCCCAGAAATACAAGAATGTTACCCTGTACTGGTACTGTTTATATTGGTATTGTATGGCATTGTGACTGATGCAATTGCTCTAAATCATGAGGTATTAGTCATCACTGTTGGCCACACTGTCCTACAAAATATAACTGTCTAGGAAATCTGTATAAGAGTGTTGTAATACGAGATCAGAATGCCAAAGCACAAGAGAATTATAATACAGAAAGCAGATAGGAGATATGCAGCAATATCTATCTATATAGCACACACAAATCTGATGGACAGTCTTTAAGTTGCAGCAGCCATGGTCTGAATCCTGGGAGTAGAAGTAGGCCGCATACAGAATCATATCCCACAACTGTACAGATAAGACCAGGGTGTCCAGTATATATGCCCATATCTGCTGCCTGTCCCCCCTGTCCCCTGGGAAGTCTGTGGGATGATCCCAGATGTGTAGCCAGCAAACAGGGAATAAAAGTGATTGTCAAACATCTATGAGAACAAACCTGTCACTGTAGCAACTCCTGAAACTGTAAGGAGAGTAATAAGCCAAGTATGTCCTATCTACACCCCCATGTTGTCAAGCTGTGACCAGAGTGTGTATAGTAACAGAGTGAGATGTATGTGCATAATACTAATGTGTAATCTGAAACTTTGTGTGACAACAATCTGGTAATGCTAACAATCATTGCTCTCACAGGTACATCGGATACTAACACTGTGCTGAGAAATAAAATCCTCAATATCTTGTACTGGTACTGTTTATTCTGGCATTGTAGGGAATAGTGAGTGCTGCAGTTTCACTGAATAATAAAGTATCACTGATCATCGTCACCCACACTGTGCTACATAATATAACTGTGTAGAAAAGCATGTATATGTGTGTGTGTCAAGTCAATAAAGCCTGAAGAGGGCAATAGTCTAGATATATCCCGGTACACCTGCACGTGGTCAAGACATGGCCAGAGTCTGTGCAGAAAGAGTTGGATAGCTATCTGCAAAACATCAACCTGGAATCTCAGAGTATGTGTAGAAACAGTTAGTATTAACAAACATTTCCTCCACAGGTATACCAGGTAAGAGGTTTATACTGCAGGTAAAACCAGTTCATGTATAATGATGACAACAGCCATATCACTGTCCAAACTAAGGATATAGGGTAGTGTAGTAATACTTGTAAGGTACAGATAACAGCACTGACTAGGAAAATAATGCAGACTACAGGAACATGCTAGTTGTTAATTGGCACCCCCCCCCCACCATATCTCCAACAATAAACTACATACCCACCCCAACCCTGTATGTAATATCTCCAATGTTCTGATTATGCCATATTGTTAAATAAATATTTATATTTGTTTCCGTATATGTGTTATATTGAATTATTCCATCATTGGTTGCATGGTGCCATCAATGTACCTGCATGCTGTTGTTATTACCACTGTGGTCCCATATATGCATGTGTTCTGTTTGCTATGCAACTGTTCCATATCTGGTGTCTGGGTTAATGGAAATATCTATGCATTCTGTTATATCTAACCCTGGAATGTGTTGACTATTACTAACCCACATATGATGATAAAATCTAAACACTATAGCACGTTTAGGAATGCCGGTCCCAGCGGACCCACCTGTCCCACCTCAGCAGGCCGAGGCACCGGGCACCAGCATGTCTTGGGCTCAGCCTGGGACCTCTTCGTCCATTGGTCCTGCACCACCTTTGGGTGGAACCACCTCAGGGGATGGGGCTCACCCCCCATGGGAGTGGGTGCAGACAGGTACCTGTCACATGTCGCCAGGTCCGGGTCGTGGTGCATAGAGTTCAACCAGCAGCTTAGTGATCTTCTATGCCAGCTCGAGGGCCACATGTTGCAACTAGAGTGTCAGTCTGGCTCTGTGACAGCCCCCAGCACAGCCACCATCAGGACTGCAAAGGTGCAGTGGTGACTGCCCATGGGTGGGGACCTCAGTCCCACTGTTTCCACTAGGGGGCTCATGGGCTTCCGATTTCCCAACACCTCTCCCGATCAAGGTGTTTACCCCTCAGATGTGTCATATACCACCCCTGTATGTGTCTCGTTTGTCTTGTCTGTTAACCTACCCAAACTACTTCCCCAAATATACCTACTACTCCTCCCCAACATCCTACTCTCACATAAAAAAAAAAAAAGGGCAATCTGTCCCCCCCCCAAAAATCAAGACCCATACATAGCTGTTCATTTCATACATATGTACACTGGACACATGTAATCAAGTCTAACTGGCATCACAACATGTCATTGCTGTCCTCAACCCTCTCCCAGGGGTTTGAGTGTCCAAATCTACCTCCAAATTTGGTGTATATGCGCAGCTGTTGCTGTAGAAGAAATGGGCAGCTATGGACCTTCCCTACACCCTTCCTGCACATCCCTAGCTATTTTTTGTACTGTCTTTCCCTCTTTGTGCCCCTTTTTCACCACTTTCCTATTAACCCTTTTTTCTTTTCTTTTAAAGAAATTAGCGTGGGGTAAGCAGGATTAAGTGGGATTAAGCCTGTTTGCGCAGGGGTAAGCAATGCCTACACTGGTTAAGCAATTTAGAAGCTAACCAAGTATAAGAAACTGCAACCAGAAGTTAGCAGTACTTACCTCTGCACAAACCCGCTTACAACTGCTCAAAAGTGCCTTAATCACTCTGCATCCAACGGCCCTTGTTCTGCCGCAACAAAATAAACAGCCTCTGCAAGTCTTGAACCCAGGACCCTACACACAATAGCCAAAGTAATTTACCACTAAGTCATGTCGGATATACAAAACCCTGATGTTTTCACAAACATATCCAGCCCAGTCATTCAACAGTACAGGGAATGTATTCCAACATGTAGATGTATGTGTGTGTGTGTGTAAATATATTAATATTTAAGTAAATAAAACATATCTATATATGTAGTTATAGATATAACATATATATATATATATATATATATATATATATATATATATATATATATATATACATATATATATATATATATATATAAAAACATATATACATACAAATGTATACATCTATAGATATACATGTCTACATGTATATATATATATATATATATATATATATATATATATATATATATATACACACAGCAAGTTATATATATGTAAGCAGATATATATATATATATATATATATATATATATATATATATATATATATATATATATTCGGACATACATCTGTAGATAACAATGGGAACATAACATAAACATATATGTCCACATGTACAGTTACTGGGGCTGAGAGGCCCAAAACAACATACGTCTTGTAGAATTAGGTATTCCCCCTCACAGTCAAACACATCTGCCCTGCAATACACTACCAACTGATGCAGCCCCAATACCCAGGACATGACACGACATGGCCACAAGATGTTAACAGTACTCCAGCCCACCTGATTGATGTCAGGCTGGTATCAGTAACATATCATGCAGTACAGTCTGGCTCCCATAGGGAATGTACAATGTGGAAGCAATCAACATCCCTATGATACATATACACAGACACATATATGCAGATACAGATATACACACATATATATACACACACACACATATATATATATATATATATATATATATATATATATATATATAACTTCACATACACACGCAGATATATGTATAGTAATATACATATGTAGAAGGTGCACACAATATGGAACAGCCACTATTCCTACAGTTACCACCTTACCAACTGGAGACTGTATGAGCCACCCATACAAATGACAATCATTGCCTGCAACATATACCCACAGAGAGGTCAAAGGATATAACACCACACACAGGTTTGCATAAATGGGAAAGTTTTATTTGTGTACTATTGCAGTTGTATATGCCATATCATATAGCTGTTTAGACACGGACATCCATATAAACTGAGTAATACAATAGTCTGGAAAAGTTTACAAATGTTGCTGTACAGGCCAAGGCCATGAAGTAGTACAATAGTAAAGACAGACTGGGCCACAGATACCAAACAATCAACAATAAGTAATGCAGATGTATAGTTCAGCAGCCTCTATCTACACTCTGTAGACAACCCCTAGGGGGTAGAGACCTCAGTTGACACAATGGGATGTAACTGTTACATAGCAAGGCATAACTGACACCATTACAAGCACACTGGCAAACAGAAGAGACTGTATGGCAGGTGACAGTAGGCCTGCATTTACCCATGGTAGATTGTATGGTAATGTACATCCAGATACCTTAAGGCAGCTCACCGCTGATACCCCCACATGTTGTAACAGCCTAGGTCAGTTATTGTGCATCCCCCCCACCAAGACTTAATAATACAGGGCCATATACCACTGTTACATACACTGGCCTCTGGAGTGCATAAGGGCACACATGTATTGTGTAGGGAAGCCCACACATATATGGCCCTAACCCCACTGTATGTGTGGGGGGCACAACAGCAGTGGACTGATGGCAAGAATGGCAGTATGACATACTCACAGCTCACTACAGAACAACCCCTGACAGCATGTCATATGTGCAAAGCCTAGTATGTATGTGGAGGACTGGCCCATATGTGGAAAACTGTTGTCTTACACTAAGCAAGTCACTGGTGTTACAGGATAGTATGCAACATGCCCTTAGTCATGTATTTGAAGTTAGAAACAGAAATGGATGTAGCCATGTACTGATAACACTCAACACACACACTGCCAGTGAAATATCTGACACAAGACCTGTGTGGTGGGCAGACAAAACATAATAGGCTCACCTCTGGCCATCAAGAGGATAGGCCCACAGTTGAGAACTATGCAGACAGACTGCATTCCAAGGTAAAGTAGGATGTACACACAAACCCTGTAACACCAGTACTATACAATGTATACATAAACTCTACTCACACTCTGTCTGTAGTTCTGGAAGCCCCTAAAAATATTTATCTGGCCTGAGTGTGCAAGTTTTCCTGTAAGAGGTATTGCTACCTACTGTCTGTAACACTGATGCCCACACACAGGAAGGATGTCCATCACACGAGAAAAGTAAAGGGACCATGCCAACTTGATGTAGGGATTTATAGATTTATAGTAGGTGGTTGCCATGACAGTGGTAATTGGAAATACTACACAGAAAGCTGCATGCAGTTAGCAAGTGGAGGACAGTGATTTCTGCAGAGGCCATCACCTGATCATGAGCATCACCTGCAAAACCATGCTGCAATCTATTCAAAGCAGCTCATTCCATTTACTGGAGAGAGACCAAGAGAGAGAGAGAAAGAAAAAAAAAAACAGCTAAAGGCAAAGCAAAAGCCAAAGGAAAAGAACATTCAGCAAACTATCCAGAACAGACATCAATCCCACAACAGTTATGTGAAGTATATATGCATGTAATTGAATGTAGTACCTGACCCATAATAATGGGATAGATGATGTGGAATGACTTATATGTGCTATATATATATATATATATATATATATATATATATATATATATATATATATATATATATATAGCACAATAGCACATAAGTATATATATATATATATATATATATATATATATATATATATATATATATATATTTATATTATAGATGCTGTTGTAATGATGTTCAACTGAACAACTGCTATAGACAATAGTGTATGTCCCTGTCGGTAGTGGGCTATAGCTGTCAACTGTGCAGATCAGCACTGACTGACAAGATGTGAACCATCATAGTGTGTGTTGTGTAATGGGAAGTATGCATATTACATGGCCAATAGTTGGTGGTGGAAGTAATGCCATTATGATGGACACGTGGGACCCACAGCCCACCCCTTGCAGGATACTCAGGTTAATCTGTAATGTAGTATGCAGGAATGCCATAGGTGTGTAATAGGGTTACCTGCAATCAGGTCCTACATATACCCCCCTAATGTCAGGGTGTGTCCATATGTGGCACCTGTCTGCATTGTTGCAAGGCAGAACAGTGCAGCTGTGCAGGAAGGTGTTGTGAGATTGTGGACCTGATGTCTGAATGTACCCCACATATAGGTACGCATATGTGTACTTATGTACACATATATAATATACAAAGAGATATACATATATCAGCATGTATGTCTACAAATATACAGATACCCATGTGTAGACATATATATGAGCACTTATATACATCACATATATCTACACATATATAGATATATACCTATATGCACATGTCTACATATATACAAACACAAACATATATGCATGTAAATACATGTCCCCTATATTACTACCATAGTGATGCATGCTATGTGTGAGGCAACAGCACACATAGTAATACACACAGATATCTACAGCTGGCAGTATGTGAAACATGGATGGGTATGTCACATGTTACTCCATGTTGGGACCACATTGCCCTTGTCTGTGAAGTATGCAATGGGAATATGGGGAAGTATGGCAGGTAGAGTTGTGGAGGTGGTCAGGGTTTGTAGATATAGAGGACAGTCTACAGGGGTGGTATATCACTCATGTGGTGGGTAAACACCCTGGATGGTGTGTGTGGTCTGTGATGTGGATGTCCCATGGGCCCCAATATGGGAACAAGCCTCCCACCCACTGCTACTCACAACAGCAGTCCATGTCCTGAAGTTGCCTGGCCTGGAGGCTGAGCAGGAGGAGCATGCTGGCCCTGTGAATGTGTACTGGGTGCCTCAGAGTGTAGCAGCACATCCCACATATGTCTGTGGAGCCCGGTATGGAATAAACCCTGGACCTGACCTCAGGGACAGGAACATGTCAGTGTGTGCCCCTGGGGAGGGGGACAACATCCCCTGGGTTGGTTCCACCTCATGGTATTGCTGGACCAGTACATGAGGAGGCCCCATGTTGGGACACACATGTGATGTGACCAGGTAACATGGGCAGATGGGTTTGGAGGGGTGGTTCTGTTGGCCAACAGTACATATACATGTTATTGTGTCACTGTTATAGAACATATGTTGGTACTAATAGTCTACACATTCCTGGAACATGTCCAACAGCATGCATAGATATCTCCAATAACACAGAATGTCAGATGTGCAGCAGTCACAAAGCAGCCATACCACAGGCATATATGGAACCATAGTGGCCCTGACAATGGCATGCAGGTAAATAGTCTGTAACAGGCCAGCAATGATAGTGTCCACACAGGGACCATGGCTACAATCACATAGCAGAAAGTGTGGTACAATACAATATCTGTCCCACTGTTAGGTAAGCTGTAACCATACCTAATGAGTTGTGTGTAAAGTTTGTTGAAGCTGATATGGGGGGGGTGGACAGAGATGTGCATTATGAACTGTGGTAACCTTGCTGTATGAGTTGCTTAGACCTGTTTCCATCTTTATGTCTTTCAGCCAAGATGTCACATGCACGCTTGCCTACCTATTTGACAGCTGAGAATGAAGTGCTTATCACACACCTGATCTAGCACTACCCAGTGCTGTTTGGCAGGGCTGCCTATGAAAAGCAGGAGCGGACCGCCCTGTGAAACGACCTAGTCTACAGGGTCAATGATGTCGGACTGCACAACCGCATTTAAGAGCAGGTCCAGCATCATTGTACTGACCTGCTTTGCAATGCCCGTTAGCCACTGCTGCAGTCCAGGGGGATCACCTCACCACAGGGGGGGCAATGTCATCCATCCCCCCTGACACGTGTGTAAGAGCTGGCTGAGGAGCGTGCAGGTTAGGACATAGGGCACATCAGTAGACCACTGTTGCATATACATCTGCATCAGTACAGGTAGATCATGTATATCTGACATGTCATAGATATATTGTGTTGCTGCATAGTACTGATAAACAGATGTCCAGATGCAGTATTATTGTGGAAGTGTGCTGTTGATGTATTGTAATACTGCACCCACCATGTAGCACTGCCACAGGTGTGGCCACTGACATTGCATCTCTCATCTTCTTATGTAGGTCCCTCCAGGATACCACCAAGGCAGCAGCCTGTAGCTGGTGGTTATGGTTTATTTAGATGCTTGCCAACACACCGGGCATGTAATGACAATGGTATATTCCATGCACACATCTAACACACCTACCCTGAATGCATGCTGTACATGCGCACATATTGTTGCTGTGAAATGCATGGCGTCACAGAGGTGACCATGTTGGGGTATTGGAGGGGTATGTCAGAAACCTGCATGATAACTAACATCCTGTCATTGCAGAATGTGTCCACAGTGAGTAACATAATGGTGGGAGACATGGCCTACAGTAGGGACATGTTTGGAACAACACCCATATACAGTGCAACACCAGTGTATATACTTGTAGGACAATGGCAACTGCAGCAGACATACACTATGGCATAAGGCATTACAGTAGCTCACATGATCAGCTGGGACTAGACAGTAACATGTGGTGTTCAGTGTATGGGACATTGCAAAGTGACACACGTGTGTAGGGCTTACTTGTCATGCATCTGCAAAAAGGCTGAAGGAGGTGTGGTGTTAACATGACACACCAGTGTACTGCAGCAGGGATCTTAAGGATGCTAGTAATGGCTCTATCTACACATAGTCAGGTTCAGGACCTGTGGCAGCCGTAACCCTACCCCCACAGCAATAGTGATGGCAGTGTGTGAACACCATGGGATGTGCACATGAGTAGACCTTGCAATCATGCAGAATAGGCAGACATGTGTAGGGAAGACTGAACATACACTGGCAAATGCAGATGGCCCACGCTGGTATACCCCTGCCAGGAGTAGTGACTGCTGTAGTACACACAACAAGAGGTGCGATACACTGTCATGATAAGGGTGTACACACATATGCCCACACGGTGTGTATGCATTGCTGTCAGCAGCCGTACACCTAACACAATCCATAGACACTGCATGTGAAAGTACAGGACATATGTCACATATCGGGATCATGTACTGCTAAGATATGCGGTGATGTGGTCCCATGGCAGATCAAGGATGGGTGCATCAAATTAATAAAGGTGTGTACACCCCCCCATAGCCATGGTATGCTCTGCTGTTGTCAGTGTAAGAGTATTGAAATGGTCATACATCATCCACTGATGTTGAGAGCTGTGCATCAGACATCAGGCATTCACAAATGACATCTGTCCACACATCATACCAGGTATGTGTTGCTGGAACACATAGGGGCTGTAAGCA
The DNA here is from genome assembly GCF_019279795.1 of Protopterus annectens. NCBI lineage: Eukaryota > Metazoa > Chordata > Ceratodontiformes > Protopteridae > Protopterus > Protopterus annectens. Next base: position 1,706,199,490 of record NC_056741.1, on the reverse strand, counting down.
TAAAGCTGACATAATTGACACAGTAGTACACAGTCATCAATGGGCCATACACCTGTGAGGTGTGGTGCACAGTACATAGCAGGGTGCAGAACAGGTCACAGAAATACCGTGCTCATGGGTGCACTGGTATCTAGGGGAAGGGGTTTCACCTAGCGACACATCACATACATCACACACGTGTATACTGTTGCCAGCATGGATTGACTATAGCTGCAATGTATGCTGTCGGGTATTATATGTTATGCATGTTGACAGAGGGGTAATCGGAGAACTGTGTGTACTTTCGTTGTGCAACCTCACCTGTATGTGTGTGTGGTTCCTGATGGGTAGTCAGTTTGTCTGTAGGATCACTCTGGTGAAGTGGAGTGAGGTTGATGCATGTAGGATGCTGGTGTGCATGTGTGTGTGTGTTTGTGTGGCTGGCCATGTATGCACAAGTGTGATTGTGGGGTGTTCTTACAGCAGTACCTCCGTCTGAGATCATGCAGTAGTACCTCTCAACTGTCCCTGATTTTCAGGGACATCCTTGATTTTGACTCAAATTTTAGCTCTGTCCCTCTTAATCCCTCCTAAAACTAGTGACTTTTGGAGGAAAGCTGGTGAATTACACTTAATGAATAATGACAATAATTAAGAGTTATTGACTTCTTTTACTTCAGAAAATGTGTATTAATTCATATGCTCTGATTCTGTCAATGTTTCAAGTTAATAGCACTAATATTTTAAAAGTGTCCCTGATTGCCCCTGATTTTTTCTTGACTTGTCCCTGATTCTGTTGAAATTTGTCCCCGATTGGTTGAGAGGTCTACATGTACATGGACTGCCACATTACACACCAGGAATACCTGCTATGTGTGTAATCACAGGACAGCTGATACTATAATATGGTCTGAAGCATAGAACAGGAATCCAGAGGGAAGGTAGACACCAGGTACACCCTTAATATCGCATTCAGCATAGAGGTCACCCACAACCCACGTATACAGCACTACAGATGCATTAGGGAAGTACTAGTCAACACCAGGGAGTGTATCCAAATATTGCAGTTGTCACATGATAGGCTGAAGGAGCAGCATATCTGGCATGTACTGAGCATTGCATACACATGACACACCAGTGTGTGATACTATAGATAGAACATAGTAGCCCACACATATAGGGGCCATGCTCATGATGCCCAGACATACAGAGGGTGCATACCGAATGACAGCAATGAGGCCATGTAAAACCTCTACACACAGGTCAGGCAGGTAAAGTAGCAACAGGCCTTGTGTTGTGACTGCCTGTGTAGGCATATAGAGGACTGATATGTTAATGAGTGGTATCAATGTGTGTATGTTAACATGTGTGATGCAAGATGGGGTACCACATGGACATATACGTGAGACTGTCTGTAAAGTCATGGACAGGTAGGTATTACGTGTGTGTGTGTGTGTGTGTGTGTGTGTGTGTGTGTGTGTGTGTGTGTGTGTGTAATGTTAGGCAATGCTGTACAGGTTTTAAAGTGCATTTATTGTTTTCCCTCACAGGTGGCGAGGTGGGTCAGGGTCCCTCCTGCATGCAATCTGATGTTGGTGTCTATACAGACACCGAAGATGACGATAGTACTGTTGAGGCACAGATGGGGTTGCCAGGGGCCGACACTGCACCAACATTTGACATCCCCCCTTTTAGCCACCCAAACCCAGCACACAGTTTTAGTGCCTATACACACCCATCACTAGTTGCCATAGCGGAGGGACAGCTGGCATTCAGTGGCAGTGCACAGGAAAGTGTGGTAACCATGCCTACTGTGTCCAGCTGCAGCAGGCATAGCCAGATGTCTGGCAGGGCACCACATAGGGAGATGTCCCAGAGTGCTCGTGGTAGGGCCACTGGACATCATGCCCCTGGTAGAGTCGACATAGCTGGTACCAGCAAGCACATGTTTCAGGCTGTCATGGCGGTGCACACATGTATAGAACATTACCACAGACAGGGCCTGAGGCTGCAGAGAGCTGCCCTCACATCTGCAAATGGAAATGCCGTTGAACTGGCTGGTACCATCCGTGGATTAACTGAGTTCATGGATAGATGGTATCGTGATATGATGGCCCTCATCGACCATGATCTGTGCTTCAAGGTGTGGTGGGAGTGCAGCGATGGCCGCGTGGATGTGGGCCAGCAATGCCAACAGATGGTAGTCAACATGGAGGTGCTAGGACACCAAGGTGCTCCCATAGTGGCAGTATTAGCCCTGGAACTGCGAGAGGGCACTGTCCACACCACACCACAGTAGGCCATGAGCACGTGGTCCTGGCCAGTGCCAGGAGAAACCTGATACCAGAGCACATTTGTCATCATCAGGTGAGAGTGGCACATCAAGGCCTGTACTGGGATGTGCCCATGGAACCCCTGGCAGGCACAGTCCACTTGTCCATGGCTGGAGGCAGTGAACTGCACACCCTGTCAGGTATGGTCTGCAGCTGTCCAGAAACACCTGTGTAAGGCAGCCACATGGTGGAACTGTGTGCATGCATACCCACACACTATGTAAACACACCTAGGGCAACCCAATACCTACACACACCACATCACCATACCCAGCTCACCACAGTACACCCGTCACCCACACACATGGTGTCAAATGTATGGCCCAACCTTGGCCACTGGCAAACCAACATCACACCCTGTGCATATGATGATACCTGTGCCACATCACTGTCATCCATACCATCAATGTGGGGACAGGCTGATATCGTTCTGATGCAGTGTAACATGTTGCAGGGAGTAGGGTGTAATGCATATATGGCAGGTAGTGTAGACATCCAGCAATGATGCCTTATAGCTGTTAGTAACACCGATTGGCTGTAGTCTCTATAATGTTATCCATTTGTGTTGTAGGTGTACATGTGTCAGCACAAGGATGCCCTGTGCATATGATGATACCTGTGCCGCATCCCTGTCATCCATACCATCAATGCAGGGACAGGTTTATATAGTTCTGATGCACATGGTGACTGTATTACAGTGTACCATGTTGTAGGGGGTAGAGTGTAATGCATATATGGGAGGTAGTGTAGCCATCCAGCAATGATGTCTTATAGCTGTTAGTAACACTGGTTGCTTGTAGTCTCTGTACTGTTATCCATTTGTGCTGTAGGTGTACATGTGTCAGCACAAGGATGCCCTGCGCATATGATACCTGTGCCATAACCCTGTCATCCATACCATCAATGCAAGGACAGATTGATATGGTTCTGATGCACATGGTGATTATACTACAGTTCACCACAGTACTGCAGTGTAACATGTTGTAGGGAGTAGAGCATAATGCATAACTGGCAGGACGTGTAGCCATTGAGCAATGATGCATTATAGCTGTTAGTAACACTGGTTAATTGCAGTCCCTATAATGTTATCCATGTGTGTTGTAGGTGTATATGTGTCAGCACAAGGATGGTCTGTAACAGGGTATATCACTGTGGTGACACCATGGCTATGACATATCTGGGTACAGTTGAACATATGTCACAGATTACTAAAACAGTTATTGCCTTTGCCACATGGACTGGTGACCCGCTGAGGCATGTATACACTGCAACCTGATGTAGACCCATCCACATACATGCCCACTGTTACTTGGAAACACTGGGGCTAGACCCCTACCTAGCTATGTAGTGATACTGATGTGTCTACAGTCACATTTCACATGATGGATCATTACCCAGTAAGGGGTATATACTGTGACACAGCTCACACACCAGGGATACATCAGGGAGGCCTCAGTGTCCAGCTATGCCTGCAGGTGTGCCTGTTGTCAGTACTACATTTAGCACTCTGCTCAAACCTGGGTTAGCACTGTCAACAGTAGTACTGCCATGATACACTACATGCCAGTGTGACAGCACATACACTGGGCTACTACACCTGTATGTAATGCATTCACATGGATAACAGTGCTATACAGGCTTCATATATGCCTGTGTCCCACACATGACACTCACATCCCTTGCTAATGTAATGACAGCACATAGGTGCATGTATTGTACATGGCATTACATACACCTATTACAGATGTCATTACCCTGCTATGTTATCAGACTGGGTGGTGTGACCTAGTTACCAGGCCAAAGCGATGCTTAGCAAGTATCAACATTGCTGCAGTATAACAGCTGAACTGATTTGAGCACTAGTAAGTGAAGCCTACACTGTGTAAGCACCCTTACTTTTACCCATACCTTAGCACAGCTTAGCTTCATGCAAACCTGTGCAAATGTGCTTAAAGCTGCTCAAAAATGCCTTAACCACTCTGTATCTGACAGCCCTTTCTCTGCTCAGCAACAAAATGAACAGCCCTTGCAGGTCTTGAACCCAGGACCCTGTACACTGAAGTTACAGCACTTAAACACTATGAAAACAGCTGTTGTTTTACCAATACAGTTGTCACTACACATATTGAGTAGTATTGAACAATTGCCTTTAGTTCCTAAATTGTGTAGTCCTTGTTAATAATATGACTGCTGCATCACATATGTTGTTTTATCATAATGTACACATAGCAGATACATACGGTGTGATACATCTGAGGGGTATACACAACCATGAAGTTTACTCATGACAGGGATATGGTTGTGTGTGTGTATATATATATATATATATATATATATATATATATATATATATATATATATATATTAGGTCTATATATGTCTACATGTACATACACATATATACTCATACATATGTCTGTGTACACATCTGTATAGTGCTACATATATATGGCCATGTGTACATTTCTTCGTATGTACATATATATATGTATATACTTATATATATATAAGTGCTACAGAATCCTGAAAGCCCAACATCCTGAAGACTAAACTTCTGAACACGCTGAATCTTGGAAACTCAAAACCCTATAAGCACACAGGATACCAGCACTTACTATATTCCAGCACAAGTGCATACAGAAACATATTACCCTTCAACTATATGCAGGGGGGCAAGCAACTATGCACCCCGGATGTGGGGGGCAGTGCCTGCCACACCCCTGCTACTCAAAAATAACAACACTAAGAGTGCACTTTAGTACACTAAGTGCAATCTTGGAGTTGATATATTTAAGTAGCAGGAGGTGCAGGTGGGCATGCCCCCTGGTTATACTTGGAGAAGGGTAATATGGATTGTGTTTTATTTGTTTCTGTATGTACCTGTGTTGGAATATAATACATATTGGTATCCTGTGTGTTTTCAGGATGTTGAATTGTCAGGACTTTGAACTTTCAGGAGTTTGGTGTCCGGAGTTTGTTCTTTGGGATTTTGGGCTTTCAGGATTATGTAGCGCTCCCATATACATATACGTATATATAGATATATGTATATATAGATATACATATATGTATATATAGCTATATGTATATATAGCTATATATGTATACACATCCTATGTGTACAGATATGCCTAGTTATGTTGGTATATATGTAGATATCAATAACTATATGTGCATACATATCTATTCTGATATACAAACTACTGACAATATATATATGTAGATATCCATATGTATATGTGCATATGCATCTCTATCTGTAAATGTGTAGACATATATTGCTCTGTATATGTATACATCTAGGTGTTTATATGTATATCTGTGTAGATATACATATCCATCTATGTATGTCGATATGTATATTTGTATGTCTATATACATATCTGGATAATTATATGCACATATATCTTCACCATATGTCCTGAACATGGAGTGTAGCCTTACCTCAGCCCCTATAGTCCCAACTTCATAGTGCAATGGGATATTAGGTATGTATAGCAAGTATATTTGTAAACTATTGCTACTGTAATAGGGATTGTCTTCAGAGACATGGTGTGTGTGTGTGGGAGGTCACATCTGCTTTTAACATGTGCACCATTGGCTACTGACAGACATAGGTTCATAGTGAGGTACTAGGCTATTGGCCCTAGGGCCTATATAAGCCTAGCCAAGAAGGTACCCTGGCTTTCACCACCCAAAAAATTATTTTCCTGTGCCACTGTCGAGCAGAGCCACAGAAGTGATCCCAGGGGTGAATTTCATATTTCCCGTCCAATCATCAAGATTTTTCTTGAAGAGTGCTAATGAGGAGCTTTGTTTGATATAGATAGGTAGTTTATTCCAGAGTATGGGAAGTCTCTGGGACAGGAATCTATCCCTCCAGCGTATTCTGTTTATTGTGGTTACAATGTTTAGGTCCCTAGAGTGTGTAGCTTAGAGGGATTGGGATTTATTTAAGTGGAGCATGTCCAACAGCTCTGGGTTTGACATAGCTTTGTATGTTAGGCAGAGATTGCCTTTGAGCAGGCGATATGTGACGGAGTAAAGCTGGAGATTTTTGAGATGGTCTGCGTAGGACATCTGTTTGAGGCCAGTAATCTTCTTTGTGAGGTATTTCTGCAGTCTTTCCTATTGTTGTAGATGTCTTGTGAGGTACATACCAAAAGGGGCATTGTACTCTATAATGGGTCTAATGAGTGATGAGTAGAGGGAAACAATGACCTCTTTTTTCCTGGATGAGAAACCTTTTGTGATGAGGTGTGCCATGTAGAAGGATTTCCTGACTACTGTGGTGATGTGATTATCAAAGGAGAGACTACTGTCCACCTATGTCTCAAGGTCTCTTATCACACTTTCGGTGTTAGGTTTACTACCGCCTATGTGGTAGTTCATGGGTGCAGAGTTTTTACCAAAGGGGATGACAATGCACTTTTTGGTATTGAGCTTGAGGCCATGGCTTTGACACTAGGCCTCTGTCTCAGTGAGGCCTTTTGTAGGATGCCCACATCATTAGGAGTTTTGATTATTGCTCTTAGTTTGTAGTCATCTGCAAACTTCATTAGCCAAAGACCTTCTGTGTTAGCCTGTACTTCAGAGAAGTAGATACCAGACAGGAGAGGACCCAGGACTGAACCTTGTGGTACTCCACTTGTCACTGGTCTGAAGTTGGATTTGGAGTCTGCTACTTTCACAGTGTGGGTTCTGTCAGTGAGCCAGTTGGAAACCTATCTTGTGGCATAGGGATTTATACCTAGTTTAGTGAGTCTATTTATAATTCCAATGTGGGGGATGGTGTTGAAAGCCTTGGCGAGATATAGATAGGCTGTGTGAACCACCTTACCCTCGTCTACAGCTTTGGTGACTGCTTCAAAGAAGTCTATCAGGTTTAGGAGACATGATCTGCCTTTTACAAACCCGAACTGGGTGGGGTTGAGAATTTTGAGATTACCAATGTTGTTGTTTATAAGTTTCATGATGATTTGTTCCATGGTTTTGCAGACCAGGCTCATCAGGCTAATGGGGCGGTAGTTCCTGGGGTCCGTGGTGGCTCCCCCTTTGTGGAGTGGGATAACCGTCACTGTGTGCTATTCAGTGGGCACAAAGCCTGAGGTGAGGCTATGATTGAACATGGTACTTAGGTGGGGTGCCAATTCACTCTGTAGTTCATGTAAAACACAGCCTGGGATGTTGTTAGGTCCCATGGATGCTGTGTTCTTGGCTTTGGAGAGTGTGTTTTTTTACCTGTGCAGCTGTGATTACAGGAACTTTGCATTCTTCCGGTATAGAGGTGGGGCCTTTAGGAGGTGAGAGGGAGTAAAGTTAGCACTGAACCTATCTGCCAAGATGCTGGCAATATCAGTTGGTTCTGTATATTTAGTGCCATTGTGCTTAAACTCAGAGCAGATCTGAGTGTTGCCATTGAGATTATTGACATAGCTATAAAATGCTTTGTAGTTGTCCTTAGAATCAGTCACAATTTTGTTTTCATAACTAGCTTTGGAGGATTTCATGAGGGATCTCAGCTTCTTACTGAGGCTGACCAGGGAGTTCCTCCAATCATGGGATTTTACTCTTTTTTGCAACAGTTTCTTTCTTCTGTTGAAGAGTTTGTTTATGGCAGAGGACCACCAGAATCACTTAATTTTTTTGGAGGATAGCATCTTAGTTCTGTTAGGGATAGCATGCTCCATGCACTCGTGTAAGTGCTTATAAAGTGCAATTGTGCCCTAAGGACATCATAGTACAGTACCACTGCTAGCATGTAATGCTCCTCTGGACAACAGCAGAGATAATGGCCAATATATGTGGACAGTCTGACACACTCTGGACAGTCCAAAGGTTTACACATAACCTCTTAGTGCAAGACATGTGGACCAGCCCTGACAATGTGGATGTTAACAGCCATGTAGATGGTATAACATGTAACTACTGGTATACATGTGCCCCCATAGGTTATACATTCACACACCCCTGTCTGTCTTGCTACTTAATAACCGCTGGTACAGAGGTGCCATGGCTACATACTACCCACTAGATATTGACATACATATGTACAGCATCCCACTGCTCTATCTGACATACATGACTGTGTCAGTGGCCCAGCAGCAGTTCATCTGGCAAGTATCTGAACATTACACCCCCCTAGGTAAGTACACTAAGCTGCTAGGGATGTAACAAAGCACTGTGCAGGCTACAGGCAACTGGCTCAACATTGGCCTGCATTTCCTATGGGGAATGCACATGTACCTACATATATAACAGGCTCTATAGGCGTGCCACAGTACAGAGTAACATACGCCTGTGTGAAAGTGCATAACCACAACCAATGTGAACACAGCCACAGCCACATATGGTATGCTAGTGTAATATTACAGTATATGGACTATCTGTTCAACACCAACCTCGTATGTGCCACTTACACACTAACCTTACATATACTGGGCAGCTACACAGTGTGGTCCAATGCCTGTCTGTGGTATGAGACATGTGCATGTATGGCCCTATAAACATGTAAGACAATAGGGTTACACACAGCAGAGTAGCATGTAACATCAGATAGAACAGGATCAAGAATAATGACATCTACCACAGTCTGTACACTGGCCAAGGTACATATTAACAATACACACACTGCCGACAATCACCATAAGTACACAGACCTCAGTACTGTACACACAGCCACAGAATGTCCAGCTTATGTCATCAAATATGACCCCTACTATACATAACATGTGCAGCAGTCTGATATCTCACTGGCTTGTTATCAGATATGATGTCACTAATTATGGTGTACAGCACATATGCACCCCTTACTGCATGACATATGTACAAAGGTTGACAAGGTTGTGCCTGGAGGCACATACACAGGGCCAATATTGACATGTTGCTGTGATAACCTCATACATTTACTGTTATAACAGGATTTGTTGCAGCATATGTCCTGTGAGGGATATGAAGTCAGTAACTTTCATGGCTTTTACCATCTACAGACTGCAATCCTCACACTACCTTCTGCAGTTCACAGATAGGTGATCCGTGGATAACACATGAAACAAAAGGCACCACACACTGCCCAGTCTGCAGATGACCCTACAGATGGGGCTTTCCTCATAAACATAGCACTGGCATGGCAGGTATTAAAACATGTAGGACAGCCATATCCACACACACCCTGTTAAACCAACATTACTCCAAATGCAGTATAGCAGCACTCACAGTCTATAGTCAGGTCAGGCACATCCCCCTCCTGTGTTGGCCTGTTTCCACAGTGTATGTTGTTAGAGGTAAATCTCCAATCCATCTGAGATACTGTTTGCCAAACAACAGATCAAGTTCCTGCTCACAGTGAATGAAAGGCCCAACACCAACATGATGTTCCTAGATATTGGAGTGTGTTTCCATGCAAATGGCTATGGGAATGTTACCACAGCTGTTCCACATGCATTCAGCTAGGGGAGGGCTGCAATTTGTGAATAGACCATCAGCTGATTATGAGCATCACTTAAAATACACATGCTGCTGCCTAAGCAAAGCAGGTGTAGGTCTCCACATCCACCAGACAGGGAGTGAGAGAGGCAGACAGAGGCAAAGACAAATCAGGGAGGGATGGGAGAGTAAAACTTAAGCATGTTTGTGTCACACACCTAGCAGTACAGGGCATCAGACCCCTGACTACTATGTAGTGCTATCAAATGGCCATGTAGTTATTGGATGCACCACATAAGTTACATGTTGAGGAGCCCTCAGAATGTATATGTGATGGTGAGTGACATCTACAACAGGGATATGGTAGCTATGCGGTAGGTGTAGAACACATGCCTGTCTGCATGAACAGGTGTCAGTGTCAACACAGCCACACTCTCACAGGGGGGCATGCACATTGACACACTTGGCAGGGCCAGGAATACAACTCATCACTAGTGGGATTGTCACAACACAGTACTGTGCAGGTATCACATGCACTACAGGGGTCATATGGAGGTTATATGGGGAAAGGGTATGTGGAGGTGTCTGACATCAGACAGCATGCTTCAGTATGCCACTGGGGGTTGTAGTGAGTATGAATGTGGTCATACACATCATACAACACACACACAGACACTGGTGCCAGTACTGACATGCATGGGTGCACTGCTTCATGATTGTGTTGTGGTCGACGGTGCCAGATGGCTGTACAAGACTAGGTGGTGGGTATACCTTGGCATCAGGCTGCATGACAATGGTCTGCATTGTGGCTCAGGGGTGTAGTGTCTGGATTTGCCCACACAGGTGGGTATTGCATTCACCATCCAGTCACCTGGGTGACTATTGCGTGTGGCCAATGCTGTGCATTGCTTGCCAAGTATGTGTTCCTTAGTCCATGACATGGACAGTGTCTGGGATGTGCACACCTCCAACATGCATGCACAGTGACATGTGGAACTGTACCTGTGGTGTCTGGCCCATGTTGTGTACACAGATTGTTATCATCAGATGTGCCAGTCCTGGCCTCATGTGGCAGGAACTGTTAATGGACAGCAGGTTGACCCTGCACCTACATTGATAGCATGATACTGGTGTATTCCCTGGTATCAGTTGCATCTGTCCATACAAGGCTTGCATTTCAGGCATGGTATGTCCTTTGTGGGTCACATTTGATGGCACCACAGGTGTTGCAGGTGTCCAGTGGGGAACATGTGGGGAGGTTTACTGTTGGCATCTACATGCCTATTGGACTGATGGACAGGGTGCCATGCCCTCTGTAGCCCACTGGAATCACACCATGGTTACTATCAGTGGGCGATATGCAGGGTACTACCAACATAGCGGCTGTTGCCTAGGCAAGTGTGTGTGTGTGCGTTAGTGTGTGTGTGTATGAGACATGGGTTGAGAGTGTTCCCTGGGTAATACAAGGATTGCTAACATTGTTCAGCTGGCATTGATGTCACATGTAGGGGTATGAATTTGCACCCCAGCCTCTCAGCTATTTCACAGTAGGGGTATGGATTTGCACCACAGCCTCTCGGCTATTTCACATTTGTTATCCCTGTATAGTGGACATTCTGATATATACTTGAGCCACCATATAAGAAGTTTGCAAAACCCACTCCACATTGAGTCCAGTTTTTACACACTCACAACCACCTCCACCCAGGATACGAATGACACACACACACACACACACACACACACACACACACACACACACACACACACACACACACACACCTGCCATGTCTGGGGTTAGAACTCCTACCTAACTAGTATATTACACTATACAGTTATAGGATGTAGGATGTGCCATGGAGATTACTGAAGTACTCCTTTCCCAAAGGTGTATTTCACAGTGAATGACATCAGCAGGATTGCCAAAGTAGGGCATTTGAATTGTACTGAGTGTGAGTAGCCTAAAATGCATTGCTCCATACACAGACATAGAAACACACACAAAACATCCACAACTGCTATGTGTGGGAATAGAACCCCTACCAGAGTTTTACATCACAATACAGCATGATGCTGTTATAAGACGCACCACAGGGATTGCTAGAGTGCCCCTTCCCCAAAGGTTTATTTCACATTGACTGACAGCAGGATTGCCAAAGTAGAGCATTTGAATTGTACTGAGTGTGACTAGCCTAAAATGCATTGCTCCCTACACAGACATAGGAATACACATAAAACATCCAAAACTCCCATGTGTGAGAATAGAACCCCTACCAGAGTTCAAAATCACACTACAGCATGATGCTGTTATAGGACGCACCACAGGGACTGCTGGATTGCCCCTTCCCCAAAGATGTATTTCACAGAGGATGACCTCAGCAGGCTTGTCACAGTAGGGCTATGGGGAGGGCAGTGTGTGTTCATGGGCCATATCCCATTCATCTAGAGGTGGACACACCACATGCGGGCACACGCAGGGTCATATTCCACAGATATGTGTATACAGCTGCTAGATGACTACTTCCTTATACAGTCATGTTGCACAGCTAGCACTTGCACCACATAGTCTGTAATGCTGACAGATACCGGTGGCTACTATCTACAGTGCGTGACATCTGAACCTCATGTGGTTGTAGCACTTTGACTGTGTGCTGGGTGGGACAGGCCTGGATGACTCCTTGTCACAGTCACCCTCTTCCACACATCTATGTAGGTCTACTTTTGGCTTATTATAGTGTGTTGTCCTTGGATATATGTCTGTATTCCTATCCACTGTGTGTGCAAACCATGAGTGGTGCATACTGAGGAGTGTCTGCACTAACATCTGCAACTGCCAGATATGTCTGGTCCACTGTTGTTTGCAGACATGGCCTTCATTTGTTTAAGTGTGTGAGCATGCCCAGTATGACCTTTCAGTATGTTGTTGACTGACATTACCTTCATTTCTCCAAGTGTGTGAGCATGCTCAGTATGCCCGTCTGTACTGAATGTGTGGATCGAGTCCAGGTAGTTTTTACTGCAGTGCAGACTTTTGTGTTGTACACCTACAGGTAGCATACTGTTTCTGCAGGGTATCCGTCAATCAATTAGCAATATGGGGACAAATTGTGCAGGGGTTAGTGTGTACTGTGGGTGATTGTGTCTGTGATGCTTCACCTGCATGGTACTGCTGTTAGCAGATATATTCAGACATGTGTACTGTTATACACAGTGATGTTTTCTGTCCTCATGTACTGTCAGGCGGACATTCTTGCTCACAGTGATGTCTTGGGGGACAAGTGTCTGCAGCTGTGTCCAGTATTGTGGGCAGACACCTAAGCATTCATGGTAAGTTATGCCATTCTGGAGGGGGAGCTGCAGACACTTGGTGCTGGGTTTGTATATCCAGTTCAGCACATTGGTACAGTGCTGGCAGAGGATCCTATACTTGTACGCCCATCAACATGACCATATGGGGTTATCTTGCTGTGGCAATGCCTCACAGCTGTACAGATTCACACAGGTTAGCCAGGGCCAGGGGCCATGTGTCAAGACATTTACCCTATTGTGGTGTACGGGCAGGTGTGTAGCCACCCATGTATGTGTTTGCAGCCAGGGACAGTGTGTGCACACAGCTTGGTGTCGGACATGCACATTCCATGCTGCCCATGATCCCACCCCCCTTCTGTTATTCTAACCTCTTCTATACATTATGCATACATTCTCTGATACTTTCCCTAAGGGTATCACCCCATCACAGGTGTGTGTTAGTGTTGGTCCACAGTTCATACAGTGGGGCATGGTGGACATGTTACTGTGGTTTGTCCATATGGCCTTGCATATGGCTTATGTGGAGTGGGTTATGTTGTTATTTGGGTGTCCATGACATAACATGCATTGGCAGTATGTGTGAGACATATGCCTTTGGCAGACACCTGCGATGCATTAGGTGTTGCTGCATGCCAGATGTGGTAGGCTGTTGCATTCTGTCACTCCTACTGTCCCAGACCACCATACAGTATATTCCCATGAGGTGACATGGTAGGTGTGATAGGTGTTCATACCAATACCTTTTAACAGTCTTGTTCAGGTAGTGTGGATGCTGGCAGGGTACTGCCTACAGCTAGGGACACACCTGCATGGGACACCTGCACTGCATGCTGCAGTCTTCCGCTATTGCCATATACAGGTGGGGTCTTACTGTACCTTTTCCCCACAGCAGTGATATGACCAGAGAGGTGCCTGTGGGTGGTGTTTGCATGAGCTGGGTGCATGTGTGCTATGGACACTACTTGCATCTGACACACTGATATGCATTGGACATTCCAGATATGCTTGCATGTGCAGGTACATCAGCTGTTTCCCAATACATCAGTCCTACCTCCTTTGTGATCTGTGAGTGTTTGGGCAGACAACACCGGTATCCCCTACTACAGGACCAGATAATGTGATGCATACCTGTATGTACTTTTTCAAGGGTGTCTCCATTTTACAGTGACTGCCATGTCAGTTTTTCAGATGGTGACACATATTACCACCATACATTTGCAATGGCTTACTGCTAGCTTGTGTTATACTGATGGGCATTGTATATGGCACTGCTGTGAGGTCTTGTCCCTGTCATCAGCAGTAATGGGCAATGGCCACTGGGTCTTACCTCAACATGCATACATACCAACCACTCTCACATGATATGAGACACACACCAGCCTAACACACACACATACCTGCATATTGTGCAGATGCTACAACTTATCCTGCTACCTTGGCCACCTCTGTGCATCTGTGCTCCACTGGTGGTATGCCTACACATACATGTTACTACATTTCTACATTGGTTTGTGGGGGGTACACCTGACAGTTACGACGTATGTATATCGGATTGGGGGGAGTCACACCAGACCATTACTACATAATTAAGTAGAGTTGGGGGGAGCACACCTGACTGTTTCTACATTTCTGCACAGGATTTGGGGGTACACCTGACTATTTCTACATTTCTACACAGGACTGGGGGGGCACACCTGACTATTTCTACATTTCTACACAGGATTGGGGGGCACACCTGACTTACTACATTTCTACACAGGATTGAGGGGGCACACCTGACTATTTCTACATTTCTACACAGGAGTGGGGGGCACACCTGACTGTTATTACATTTCTATGTAGGATGGGGGGGCACAACACTTGTACACATTTGTTATGACTGTACTGGTAATGTCAGGTACTAGATTTCATTCTGCATTCTAACCTATCATGCTGACTAAAGGCATATCAGTGTACTACAGGTCTTAGCTTTGATTGACCTACATATTAGTTTCTGACTTCCTAACCTTCAGAAATAACATCGCACTGCCTGACCTGCTGTAGTCTGCCTGTGTAGGTCTGGGGGGGAAGGTTACCCATAGGCATCATTCAGAAGCCATAACAAAGCCTTTGTTTGTGTTTGTCGACACCTGTCCTGCTGGCTGTGACTGTTGTTGGGTATGTGAACCTCCCTGACTGACATGTGTGTGTCACTTACCTTGTGGGTGTCCCAGTATTGAGGGTGGTGCTGCAGGGGTGCCTATGTTGGATGCACATAGTACACTCCCTATACATGGTTGAGCACAGGTAGTGCCATGTTTGGCATCCCTTTTACTGCATGTGAGAGTCAGAGAGAGGTTTTATTCCCTGGGTCCCTCATGTGTCAGTGTATGTGTTATGTATTGCCTCTTTGTCAAGGCCAGGGCATACTGGGCATGCCTCCTTTTGCCTACTGGAGCAGGCTTAGGTTGTTCCTCCTCCAAGTCACTCTGTGCCTGTGCAGGTCTTGGCAATGGTGGGGGGCTGTGTGACCCTGCCCCTTGCTGTTCCTGCTGCAGCTGTTTCCACAGGATCATATTGTGTAGCATGGCACATACAATGACAATTTGGGTACATGTAACTGGTGAGTACTGCAAGGCTCCACCGGATGTGTCCAAGCACTGCAACCGTGACTTGAGCATCCTAAACACATGCTCTACTATAAGTCTGGTCTGTGCGTGTGCCTCATTATGGAGTTCTTGTTCGGGTGTGTGTGCATTTCTGATGGGTGTCATCAGCCACGGCTCCAGTGCATATCCAGCATCCCCCACTAGGTGACTGTTAGGGATGTCTCCATTGGCAAATCTCTAGTACAGCTGCATCAGATGCCAGATGTGGTATCATGATAGCTTCCAGAGCAGCTAGCACACACATTCATTATTATGTCCTGGGCATCACACACAACCTGGCAGTTGATGTAGGGGAAGCCCTTGCGGTTGATGTAGACTCTACTCCGCTTACCAGGTGGTGCTTTGATGCATATGTGCATGCAGTCTATAGCACCCACTACCTCAGGATTTTCTGCTATTTGGTGGAACAGTTGCATATTGCTAGCCAACGCCTCACGGGTGTTGGGGAAATATACGTGCTCACCGGCATGTGTTGACATGGCATCCAGGAACTGGTGGAGTACCCTGGATGCTGATGCCTGTGAGATCCCCATCATATCCCCAGTTGGTCTTTGGAAGGTACCTGTAGCTAGTTTTCTTAGGCCTACACATTCCTTGGTATCCACTGGGATGGGTCCCCTATGTTAGTTCTGTATGTCAGGTGTGGCCGGCACAGCTCAACAATTTGCTGTAGGAGGTCCCTGTCCACCCTATAGCATTCCACTATCTCCAGCTCATATATCCCATGGTAGGTTACCCTGGGTCTGTACACTCTTCTCCATCTCCTCTCTGTGGGTGTTTGACAGCATTCACATCCTCACCACCCTCAGCCTCTTCCACAAGTTGTTGTATGATAACTATTGCAGCCCCTATCATTTTGTTGTTTTGTTTGTTAAAAGCCCCCGCTTCTATACACCGGAGGTATAGAGTGTAGGAAAAACCAGAGGGGAAGGTGTTTGCATAGTTTATAGTAGTGTTCTGAGTTGGGCTGGTCTGCTGCCTATGTAATTGTCTGATTCTGATACATTTCACCTGCTAGCTATGCTAGTTCTCCTAGATTACCTTCCTACTGCTGTTTTCCCTTCCCATTGCCTTCCTGTTTAAGCCCGGGGGCACACCGCACAAACAGAGTGCTCAAATGTGCACAGAGCTGCTATTTCCTGGTTTAACTTTTTTTTTCCTTTAAAACCCAGTGCGCGGTGCACACACCTGCTTAGGCAATGTAAAGAGCGCTAGGCAACCTCAGAGACACCCCCTTGCTTAGCTCTGCTAAGCTAAGGGCAATCCCAAGCCACAGGGCTCCAATCCATTTACAGTATGTCTGACACACCCCTATGATGTCAGCTAACTCCTAGGCTTGCACCAAGCTATTCCTGCTCTTACACTGTTGGGAGCTGAATAGCATGCTGGGGAAATATGGGGTTCACTATAATTCCTCTCATTTGCATAGGATTGCCTGCTAATGCTTAGTTAAATGTCTCACACTGAGCCTCCCCCCTAGCAACTACTACTCACTGGCCATGTTTTCTTCTTCCTGCCATTGACTATAATGGCAGAATAGTGATTTTAGTTAGAATGCTTATTTTAGGTTTATTTTCTTACCCCCCAATCCCATTTGTGCACCGCTGCCCTACGCTTAAACAGCCGTGATTGGCTAAAAAAAAATAAAAGTTGATTTTTTAATTTTTTACACTGTTTTCAGTGCCAATGGCCTTATACTTGGCCATTGGCATGCTTCCTGACTGATATGCACCCTTTATTTGGAGCTGTCATGGCTGCGTTTTGGAATTTGCAGAAATGTACTCAGTTACTAACTGAGTACATTTCTGCAGATTATACTAGTTCTGCACAGCTGGTTTTCAGCTTCCTGGATCACAGATTCACCTCACATGCATGGATTTCTCCTGCAAATGGGGTAATTTGCATACAGGGGCTGAGTCTGTGCAGGACTAGTGCAGGAGTGCTCGTGCACGCCCCTGCAGGCTATTCCTGGATTGCATGACAGACATATTGCCTGCTAGAACTCCTACACTAATCCTGCATGCCGTGCAAGGCTTGCAGAATCCAGGGGCATGTCTTTCAAATTTTTTTTTGGTATAGATCACAGAATGACACTCAGATAATAGATATTGAGATAATATAATATGATTATTATAAAATGTCCACTACTTATGATACTGTTGACATGTCTTCACATGTAGCAATGTAAACCTTTAATTCAACTTTGATAGATGATATTTTTATAGATTCATTTTTAAATTATTTTCTGAGCTGCACATCAGTTTAAAGTGAAAGTGTTTGATTTAATCAAGCAGATTCTAATAAAGAGACCTGTAATCATGATTGTTTGACATTATTTTAACATTGAAATAGACCTGCAACCTAATATCTTGCTGTGTGCATGCACATATGTGTATCCATGTGTGTGTATGCATATGTCTGTGTGTGTATTACACTCATATGCATACACACACATGCACCTATGTGTATGCATGTGTGTGTGCATGCATATGTCTGTGTGTGTATTACACTGAGTGCTCATAACTCTTGAAAGGTAATCTTGGGAACCAAGAGCGATGTGAAAATAATGAAGCACGAAAGTGTTTCAGTGATATTTTTAAATCACAAAAAGTGCTCTGGGACATTTTTAAGTCAGACAAGTGGTTTGTCAAAATAAGAACTGTACTAATATGCATCTTCTGAAAAATAAAACATGGACCTATAAATTTTTACTAGTTATGCCAGCTCAGTGGTATAGAAGGATAAAGTCCTACTTATGACCCAAACATCCAATATTTAGTTAGTAGTCCAGTCATTGAGCAGGTAGCTAGGAGTGAAAGGAGAGAGGCAAGGCAATATCTAGTTGCCTCTCTTGGTAGGGAGAGGGGTGACATGCATGCCGCAAATGCTTAGTGTGTACAGATTATGTTTCTATCATAGGAGGAAAATAGAGATCACATGCAAGTGCTTCTTTGGAAGGCAGGCATGGCTCATTGCATTATTTGTGGGCATGCTCAGAGTGGAAGAGTGGTAAACACTCAAAAGAAAAAGTCCTTCATCAACTATCTGAGTAATGACAGTGTTACTGCTTGCTCTGTTGGGTTAAATAATGAATGTCCGAATTGAAACAGATGGTCGTCAGGCATGGGTGGGGCAAAACATGTTTATTAATAATAACCTTCCCTATTCTGTCACAAAGTCATAAATATAAGGGCGGTGTATTTTTTTTTTTTTTTAGGCAAAATCGTGAAAAAGTTATAGGGCCGGATTCACGAAGGCTTGCACGAAGTCTAAGAGTAGTGTAAGACTCCATGCAGCCTTCGCGATCCAGGAACAGCCCAAAGTCTGTGTAAGAGACAAGCTAAAACGGCTCTTACACGGAGTGGGCGTGGATAAGCTAATCACCTCACTTGCAGCCAAATAGCATGCAAATGAGGATGATTAGTGATCCAGGAAGCCCAGAACAGCCCGTGTAAAAGCCATTTTAGCTGCAGAAATGTACTCAGTTGACAACTGAGTACGTTTCTGCAAAAACTGCAATTGAGCCATGTCAGCTCCAAATAAAGGGTGCATATGTGTCAGGCAGCATGCCAATGGCCAAATATGTGGCCATTGTCAAAGTAACCTGATGCAAATATATTAAAAATATAATTTTTTTTTCAGTGATTGCCGATGTTTAAACCCAGTGTAGCCCCGCGCAAACGGGCTGCGCTGTATAAAACATAAAAACGAAGGTTTTAAACCTACAAATTTAGGTTTTATGCAATACATGGAATGTCAATACAGGGACCAGCAGACCAAAACCAACATGGCCACCGTGTAGTGGTTGCTAAGGGGGGAAGCTGAGTCTAAGACATGTAACTAAGCATTAGTAGGCAATCTGATGCAAATGAGTGTAAGGATACTGAATTCCACTGTCACATAGCAAATGAGCATAGTCTGAGTAGTGTAAGAGTTACAGAAGGGGGAGGAACAGAGTAGGAGATAGGTGACATCACAGGGGGGAATGGTAGAAAGAAATGCAGTTCATTGGAGGTCAGAGTTACAAGACAGATGTCAGACAGATATCATGGAAAGAGGTGTGCCACAAACTAAGCATGAGAAAGTCAAGAAATGGAAGGTGTACACTGTTGCCTACACCAAAGTTTCTTGCTGGATGTGTATGCACACGTGTGCATGCCATGAAGCGCGAGTAAGGCAGTGTGCACGCGTGTAAGACAGACTGAGCATGTGGGAGCGTGTTGGGAGATGTTTAACACTGTTTGCACGGGCATGCACATGTTTTAATCCGAATAAGCAGATTCTGAACCGTGTAAGTATGTGTGCGCGCGTGTAAGCCACTGTGAGTATGTTTCTGCTGGTTTACACATGGCTCCACCCTGAGGAAACAGAAAGGAAAAAGGAAGCAACAGATTTAGTAGGAAGCTAGCAGGGAATACTGCTGGAGCTAGCAGGTGAAAACAATTAGATGCAGGCAATTACACAGGCAGAATAGTAGCCCAGCCCAGCACTTAAAACTCTGCAAACAGCAGTGCAGGATGTTTCTCTCAAGAGACACTGCAAGACAGGAGTTAAGTTATCAGAAGTGAAAACTGAAAAAGCTGAACTCAGAGCAGAAATGTTAGGGGCTGCCATAGCTGTCATAATGAGACATGGGCGACTTGCTGAAGGTGGTGACAATGCAGATGGTGCCAGACAACCCACAGTGAGGAGATGGAGAAGACTGTACAGGCCCAGGGTCACCTACCATGGGTTACATGAGCTGGAGATAGTAGAGTGCTATAGTGTGGACAGAGACCTCCTGCAGCAAATAATGGAGCTGTGCAGGCCATGCCTCACACATAGAACCAACAGAGGGGAACCCATCCCAGTGGAAACCAAGGTATGTGTTGGCCTAAGAATACTAGCAACAGGTACCCTCCAGAGACCAACTGGTGATATGATGGGGATATCACAGGCATCAGCCTCCAGGGTACTGCACCAGTTCCTGGATGCCATGTCAGCACATGTCGGTGATCATGTATATTTCCCCAATGCCCGTGAGGTATTGGCCAGCAATATGCGTCTCTTCCAGCAAATAGCGGAATACCCTGAGGTAGTGGGTGCAATAGACTGCCCGCACATACGCATCAAAGCACCAGGCGGTGAGCGGGGTAGGGCATACAACAACCGCAAGGGCTTCCCCTCCATCAACTGCCAGGTCTAGTGTGATGCCCAGGGCATAATAATGAATGTGTGTGCTGGCTGTCCTGGGAGCTACCATGATTCCCACATCTGGCATTTGACTCAGCTGTACCAGACATTTGCCAATGGGGACATCCCGCATGGACACCTAGTGGGGGATGCAGGTTATGCACTGGAGCCATGGCTGATGACACCCATCAGAAATGCACACACACATGAACAGGAACGCCATAATGAGGCACACGCACAAACACATAATGTAATAGAGCGTGTGTTTGGGCTGCTCAAGTCATGGTTCCAGTGTCTGGACACATCTGGTGGAGCCTTGCAGTACACACCAACTACATGTACCCAAATTGTCATGGTATGTGCTATGCTACATAATATGATCTTGCGAAAACAGCTGCAGCAGGACCAGCATAGGGCTGGGCCAAACAGCCCCCCACCATTGCCCAGGCCATCACAGGCAGAGCGTGACTCGGAGGAGGAACAACCTGAGCCTGCCCCAGTAGGCAGAAGGAGGCGTGCCCAGTATGCCCTGGTCTTGGCAAAGAGGCAACGCATAACACATACACTGGCTCAGTAGGAACCCTGGGAATGATACCCCTCTCTGACTCACTCATATAGTAACAGGGATGCCTAACATGACAC